>NW_026014637.1:67500-195000 GCF_020379485.1 Brassica napus
CAGAGCTTATTAACTGTAAATGCCCCGCATATGAGAGAAACCTCCCCGTCCAAGAACTAATCTTCTTCCTGACCTTCTCAACCAATGGGAGAAAATCTGTTACAGTCATATTTTTTGTTAGGAGTGGGAGCCCCAAATATCTTACAGGAAGCCTTCCTGTCGCAAACTGAAATTGCCTACCTATCTCTTCTTCTCTGCTCACATCTCCAGCCATAAACAGAACAGATTTCTCCATACTAATCTTCAACCCACTACTCTTCTTGTCAAACTTCTCAAATACTCTCAAGATCCCTTCTACTGAATGCTTTGTCCCATCAGCAAAAATCATCAAATCATCAGCAAAACACAAGTGAGTAAGGTCTATATTCTTGCATTTCAGATGATATCCTATCTCCCCTTTAAATGCCGCCGCATCTAACAACTTGGATAAGACATTCATACAAATCACAAACAGATATGGAGAGAGTGAACAACCTTGTCTTAATCCTCTCCTGCTTTGAAAGTAGCCCGCAAGTTCTCCATTGACTAGTACCGAGAAAGAGGCTGATGTTACACAACGAGCTATCCAACTGATGAATTTTCTTGGTAATCTCAGAGCCTCCAATGTATTCAGCAGAAAGGTCCATTGTACTGAATCAAAAGCTTTCGAAATATCTACTTGCAGAGCACACCGAAGAGATATGTTATCACTATGATAATCCTTGACCAACTCAATTGCAAGCAGAACATTTTCCATTAGTAGGCGCTCCTTTATAAAAGCTGACTGATTCAAGGTAATGAACTTCGGCAACACACTCTTCAGCCTGTTTGCGATGAGTTTGGAAATCACCTTATACAATACATTGCAGCAGGATATGGGTCTGTAGTCCTTCATCATCTTCACTTCATCCTTTTTTGGTATAAGAGCCAAGATGGTAGAGTTTAAACCCTTAAGTAGAAACCCTGTTATGAAGAAGGATTTAATAGCCACTGTGATGTCTTCTCCAATAATCTCCCATGCTTCTTTAAAAAATTCAGTGGTGTAACCATCTTGGCCAGGAGACTTATTGCTCGGCATTCGAAACAGAACCTCTTTGATCTCTTCTTTTGTTACCTCTCTCTCCAGCCTAGCACAGTCTACTTCACTACATTTGAACCCCAACAACTCTGTTAACTCATCCACCGAAGCTCCTTCAAAATCCAAGGGTTGTTTTCTCATGAATTCGGCAAAGAAACCTTCAGCTTCCTTTTTTATCTCTTCGTCAGTCTTTGCTATTGATCCATCATCTCTCTGAATTTCATGAATAGTATTTCTGACCTCACGTATCTTCGCGGAATTATGATAGAACTGATTATTTCCATCCCCAACATCCAACCAGTGAACTTTTGACCTTTGCTTTAAAAATTCTTCTTCCAAGTCAGCCAATCTTTGCCATCTATCATAAGCAACACTCTTGTGGGAACCGAAATTCACACTGTCGATTTCCGTTTAAATAAGGAAACTAGGAAAACCCTAATTTCCCAGAGGACCCGGATATCTGTTAATTACCACACGTCAAGCAATCAGAACACGAGAATAACAACGATAAAAATAAGAAATCGAAAAGAGAGCAAAGTATATCTTTATTCCGAATCTGCGTATGAGCGTTACAACAAGGTATAAGCCTGGGCTCGAGAGCTGTCGGCGAGATTCCTAGTTCTAGCAACCCTAAGACGGCTAAACCTAATTGAGTCGCAGCTCGAAATAACAAAAACGGAAAATTGCCTAAATTGCTCTAAGTGCTAAGTTTGCTCTGAAAAAGTTCTTCCTCTGCTCCTCGCCTAGGACTCCTTATATACTAGCTCCAAGGTCGGTTTACGCTTTTACTCCTCTGCATTTAAGCCGTCATAGCGTAAAAAAGGAGATATTCCATTTTTCCCGATCTTCACAATTATCTTCAAAACTTCCGTATTTATCCGCGGAAACTTGACATTTATCCTTCCTCGTGGGCCAAGCGTGAACCATGCTGTGGTTCACGGGCTTTTGGTTAGGAAAAATCGTAGGATGGGCCTCGAGTCGTGTTTTAGGTCCCTTTGGGCCGTCTTCCGACTCGACAAGTTTACTACGAGTTTTCCGCGGTTTCTAATCCGCGAAGTTTGATCGATGAATTAGAATAGTGGGAAACATGGACCGAGCTTGCTACGGTCTTCGGGAGATAGCATTCGAAGGTTTGACGAGAATGCAAAGACTCGTGTCGTATCGATGTTCGGAAAGGTTCAATCGCTACACAGCGACCGAACTTTGGCTCGAGCCCGGTCGCTACGTAGCGACCGAGCGGGACAATCGCTCGGTCGCTATGTAGCGACCGAGCTTTGGCTCCAGCTCGGTCGCTACTTAGCGACCGAGCGAGACGAACGCTCGGTCGCTACGTAGCGACCGAGCTTTGGCTCGAGCGCGGTCGCTACGTAGCGACCGAGTGGGACGATCGCTCGGTCGCTACGTAGCGACCGAGCTTTGGCTCGACCTCGGTCGCTACGTAGCGACCGAGCGGGACGATCGCTCGGCCGCTATGTAGCGACCGAGCTTTGGATCGAGCTCGGTCGCTACGTAGTGACCGAGCAGGATGAGCGCTCGGTCGCTACATAGCGACCGAGCTTGGTTTGTTCGGTTTGAATCCCAAAGGATACTTCTTCGTAAAAACTTCGTATTGGTAAGTTTTACGAAAATTACACCTCTCCTTTTACTATCTCTTTCGGAAATACGATCTCCGAGGATTTTCGGGTGGTAATTCCGTTGTAACCGTTTTTGACCCCAACAGTTAGCCCCCCAGCCCGTTGGGATCATGCATCGTAGGATCCTAGCGTGCGGTTAGGCATGTTTGGCAAGTTAGGCGTGATGGATGGAATTAATATCCGAAAGTCCGAGCTTGAATAGTAAATCCTCATGTCTATAAGAAGGGAGGTAACTTATTCCATAATTTTTTCATTTCATTATCTTCTCAAAGTTTAAGAGTGAAAGGATTCTTTCAACTTTCTCTCTCTATCATTGAGACTTTTCTTTTTCCTTTTTGTCAAAAATGTCTCGAGGGATTTCGGCAAACGCTCGGCCTACTATCTTCAATCACGGAACCGTCCATCACGGACGCGGTGAGGTTTTCCGAGAGATCGAGTTCGTGGCACATTCCGTTGACCCTGCCGAGGCCGACGCATACTGGGTGGCTATGTGTAACGCGGAGGAACCGCCTCCCGAGCCATGGATTCCCATGAGGCCTTTTTCGGAAAGGGTCATTGGGAGACCGAGCAGGTGTACCCTTCCGTTCCTTGGAACCATACGCAGCTTCTGTCACGTTCCGGAAAACGTGGATTTTCGATTACCCCTCGAGGGGGAGAGAGCCGACGAACCTCCCGAAGGAACATCTGATGCGTGCTCGCCTGTGGTTTCCCATTCCGTTGGTTATAGTAGAGTTTCTGAACCGTTTGGAAGTTTCGATAAGTCAGATTTCTCCCCGCGGTATAAAGCACCTTGTCGGGTTGCTAGTCTTGGGATACGAGCGAGGCATGGAGCTCACTGCTGATTATCTCGAAGCTTTCCTTACCCTGTCTCGAGTTGGGACCGATCGTCTGTATGGTTTAAAGTTGCGTACTCATATGGAAGTCCTGAAGGGATTCCCTCAGGATGGTTGTGGATGGAAGAGTTATTTTTTCTACGTTAGATTGGACCAAGCCTCGGTCGCCGTGGAGTGCCTTCCCTCGTTTAGGCGACTGTGGGAGACAGGAGGTAACGTACTGAACGATCACTCGTTGCCTTTCTTACTACCCGTTTTTTTTTTATATTCTTCCATATCTGTACTACGTTCATTTTGCAGTACACAACCCCATTCCTCCTTTTCCGGAAGATTTGTGCATCGTCCGAGACCTTCTCCGTGGTGGTCCGCTGTTTTGGGGTCATTTTTCTCCCGAGAGGGTCCGTGCGGTGGTCGAGGCTCATCAATTTCGTTTCAGCTCGTCAATTGATAATGTTATGGAGGCTTCTTTTGAAGATACATCCTTATCCACTGTCTATGCCGCTCGGAGGAGCAGTGGTCGAGGGTCGCTTGATGCTGAGGAAGATGGAGAGCCGACCGTAGAGGATCCTATTTGGATGGACTGATCCTTTGTATTGATGATTGAGTTTGATTATCGTTTTATCTGTTTTCGGCCGAGTGTGGCCTTTTTGATTTTGCTTAGGCCTATTTGGCCGTATTTGTATTTACCGGGACTGGCCATTGGTGGCTTCGAATCCCTTGCCGCCTTACGCGGTTTATTTATATGATGAATGTTTCGTTACGAAAACTCACGAACGAACCAACAGATTGAGGCTGTCCATGTGTTGTTTCAAAAGTTATGGGATTTCCAAAGCTAGAATCGTTTTAGATCGAAGAAACAAAATAAAAAGGGGGTGCAACACGAGGACTTCCGGGAGGTCACCCATCCTAGTACAACTCTCGCCCAAGCACGCTTAACTGCGGAGTTCTGATGGGATCCGGTGCATTAGTGCTGGTATGATCGCACCCATCAGTACATGACTCGCGATTCCATTTGTCATTTCGTTTCGACAATTCGAGTGGATGGCGTGGGACCCACAACATTTGCTGGCATTTTTTTTCTCGAACCAAAGTGCTCGAGATTGATGTAGAACAGAACAACAACAACAACAACACCAAACACTCGAAAAACGCATCTTGGCTATTTTACGCTCCGTAAATTTCAGCAGCCCGTTTGAGGGTCAAAACGGCTGAATTTGGGGCCGAAAAATCGCGACGTCCTTTAACCGCCCTTGATGGTTTCTAGGGCTTTCCGAAATGGTGCTCGAGATTGATGTAGAACACAACAACAACAACACCAAACACTCGAAAAACACATCTTGACTATTTTACGCTCCGTAAATTTCAGCAGCCCGTTTGAGGGTCAAAAAGGCTGAATTTGGGGCCGAAAAATCGCGACGTCCTTTAACCGCCCTTGATGGTTTCTAGGGCTTTCTGAAAAGGTGCTGTGGGCGGCGTAGATCCTCACGGTTCAAAAGTTATGTGTTTTCCAAAGCTAGAATCATTTTAGATCGAAAAACAAAATAGAAAAGGGGTGCAACACGAGGACTTCCCGGGAGGTCACCCATCCTAGTACTACTCTCGCCCAAGCACGCTTAACTGCGGAGTTCTGATGGGATCCGCTGCATTAGTGCTGGTATGATCGCACCCGTCAGTACATGACTCGCGATTCCATTTGTCATTTCGTTTCGACAATTCGAGTGGATGGCGTGGGACCCACAACATTTGCTGGCATTTTTTTTCTCGAACCAAAGTGCTCGAGATTGATGTAGAACACAACAACAACAACAACACCAAACACTCGAAAAACGCATCTTGGCTATTTTAGAAAATCGCGACGTCCTTTAACCGCCCTTAAGAAATTTGTCATTTCGTTTCGACAATTCGAGTGGATGGCGTGGGACGCACAACATTTGCTGGCATTTTTTTTCTCGAACCAAAGTGCTCGAGATTGATGTAGAACACACCAACAACAACAACACCAAACACTCGAAAAACGCATCTTGGCTATTTTAGAAAATCGCGACGTCCTTTTAGAAATTCAGCAAAACGTTTGAGGGTCAAAACGGCTGAATTTGGGGCCGGAAAATCGCGACGTCCTTTAACCGCCCTTGATGGTTTCTAGGGCTTTCCGAAAAGGTGCTGTGGGCGGCGTAGATCCTCACGGTTCAAAAGTTATGGGTTTTCCAAAGCTAGAATCGTTTTAGATCGAAAAACAAAATAGAAAAGGGGTGCAACACGAGGACTTCCCGGGAGGTCACCCATCCTAGTACTACTCTCGCCCAAGCACGCTTAGCTGCGGAGTTCTGATGGGATCCGGTGCATTTGTGCTGGTATGATCGCACTCGTCAGTACGTGACTCGCGATTCCATTTGTCCTTTCGTTTCGACAATTCGAGTGGATGGCGTGGGACCCACAAGATTTGCTGGCATTTTTTTTCTCGAACCAAAGTGCTCGAGATTGATGTAGAACACAACAACAACAACACCAAACACTCGAAAAACACATCTTGACTATTTTACGCTCCGTAAATTTCAGCAGCCCGTTTGAGGGTCAAAAAGGCTGAATTTGGGGCCAAAAAATCGCGACGTCCTTTAACCGCCCTTGATGGTTTCTAGGGCTTTCCGAAAAGGTGCTGTGGGCGGCGTAGATCCTCACGGTTCAAAAGTTATGGGTTTTCCAAAGCTAGAATCGTTTTAGATCGAAAAACAAAATAGAAAAGGGGTGCAACACGAGGACTTCCCGGGAGGTCACCCATCCTAGTACTACTCTCGCCCAAGCACGCTTAACTGCGGAGTTCTGATGGGATCCGCTGCATTAGTGCTGGTATGATCGCACCCGTCAGTACATGACTCGCGATTCCATTTGTCATTTTGTTTCGACAATTCGAGTGGATGGCGTGGGACCCACAACATTTGCTGGCATTTTTTTTCTCGAACCAAAGTGCTCGAGATTGATGTAGAACACAACAACAACAACAACACCAAACACTCGAAAAACGCATCTTGGCTATTTTAGAAAATCGCGACGTCCTTTAACCGCCCTTTAGAAATTTGTCATTTCGTTTCGACAATTCGAGTGGATGGCGTGGGACGCACAACATTTGCTGGCATTTTTTTTCTCGAACCAAAGTGCTCGAGATTGATGTAGAACACAACAACAACAACAACACCAAACACTCGAAAAACGCATCTTGGCTATTTTAGAAAATCGCGACGTCCTTTTAGAAATTCAGCAAAACGTTTGAGGGTCAAAACGGCTGAATTTGGGGCCGGAAAATCGCGACGTCCTTTAACCGCCCTTGATGGTTTCTAGGGCTTTCCGAAAAGGTGCTGTGGGCGGCGTAGATCCTCACGGTTCAAAAGTTATGGGTTTTCCAAAGCTAGAATCGTTTTAGATCGAAAAACAAAATAGAAAAGGGGTGCAACACGAGGACTTCCCGGGAGGTCACCCATCCTAGTACTACTCTCGCCCAAGCACGCTTAGCTGCGGAGTTCTGATGGGATCCGGTGCATTTGTGCTGGTATGATCGCACTCGTCAGTACGTGACTCGCGATTCCATTTGTCCTTTCGTTTCGACAATTCGAGTGGATGGCGTGGGACCCACAAGATTTGCTGGCATTTTTTTTCTCGAACCAAAGTGCTCGAGATTGATGTAGAACACAACAACAACAACACCAAACACTCGAAAAACACATCTTGACTATTTTACGCTCTGTAAATTTCAGCAGCCCGTTTGAGGGTCAAAAAGGCTGAATTTGGGGCCGAAAAATCGCGACGTCCTTTAACCGCCCTTGATGGTTTTTGGGGCTTTCCGAAATGGTGCTGTGGGCGGCGTAGATCCTCACGGTTCAAAAGTTATGGGATTTCCAAAGCTAGAATCGTTTTAGATCGAAAAAATAAAATAAAAAGGGGGTGCAACACGAGGACTTCCCGGGAGGTCACCCATCCTAGTACTACTCTCGCCCAAGCACGCTTCACTGCGGAGTTCTGATGGGATCCGGTGCATTAGTGCTGGTATGATCGCACCCGTCAGTACATGACTCGCGATTCCATGTGTCATTTCGTTTCGACAATTCGAGTGGATGGCGTGGGACCCACAACATTTGCTGGCATTTTTTTTCTCGAACCAAAGTGCTCGAGATTGATGTAGAACACAACAACAACAACAACACCAAACACTCGAAAAACGCATCTTGGCTATTTTACGCTCCGTAAATTTCAGCAGCCCGTTTGAGGGTCAAAATGGCTGAATTTGGGGCCGAAAAATCGCGACGTCCTTTAACCGCCCTTGATGGTTTCTAGGGCTTTCTGAAAAGGTGCTGTGGGCGGCGTAGATCCTCACGGTTCAAAAGTTATGGGTTTTCCAAAGCTAGAATCGTTTTAGATCGAAAAACAAAATAGAAAAGGGGTGCAACACGAGGACTTCCCGGGAGGTCACCCATCCTAGTACTACTCTCGCCCAAGCACGCTTAACTGCGGAGTTCTGATGGAATCCAGTGCATTAGTGCTGGTATGATCGCACCCGTCAGTACATGACTCGCGATTCCATTTGTCCTTTCGTTTCGACAATTCGAGTGGATGGCGTGGGACCCACAAGATTTGCTAGCATTTTTTTTCTCGAACCAAAGTGCTCGAGATTGATGTAGAACACAACAATAACAACACCAAATCTCGAAAAACGCATCTTGACTATTTTACGCTCCGTAAATTTCAGCAGCCCGTTTGAGGGTCAAAACGGCTGAATTTGGGGCCGAAAAATCGCGAGGCCTTTAACCGCCCTTGATGGTTTCTAGGGCTTTCCAAAAAGGTGCTGTGGGCGGCGTAGATCCTCACGGTTCAAAAGTTATGGGTTTTCCAAAGCTAGAATCGTTTTAGATCGAAAAACAAAATAGAAAAGGGGTGCAACACGAGGACTTCCCGGGAGGTCACCCATCCTAGTACTACTCTCGCCCAAGCACGCTTAGCTGCGGAGTTCTGATGGGATCCGGTGCATTAGTGCTGGTATGATCGCACCCGTCAGTACATGACTCGCGATTCCATTTGTCCTTTCGTTTCGACAATTCGAGTGGATGGCGTGGGACCCACAAGATTTGCTGGCATTTTTTTTCTCGAACCAAAGTGCTCGAGATTGATGTAGAACACAACAACAACAACACCAAACACTCGAAAAACACATCTTGACTATTTTACGCTCCGTAAATTTCAGCAGCCCGTTTGAGGGTCAAAACGGCTGAATTTGGGGCCGAAAAATCGCGACGTCCTTTAACCGCCCTTGATGGTTTCTAGGGCTTTCCGAAAAGGTGCTGTGGGCGGCGTAGATCCTCACGGTTCAAAAGTTATGGGTTTTCCAAAGCTAGAATCGTTTTAGATCGAAAAACAAAATAGAAAAGGGGTGCAACACGAGGACTTCCCGGGAGGTCACCCATCCTAGTACTACTCTCGCCCAAGCACGCTTAACTGCGGAGTTCTGATGGGATCCGCTGCATTAGTGCTGGTATGATCGCACCCGTCAGTACATGACTCGCGATTCCATTTGTCATTTCGTTTCGACAATTCGAGTGGATGGCGTGGGACCCACAACATTTGCTGGCATTTTTTTTCTCGAACCAAAGTGCTCGAGATTGATGTAGAACACAACAACAACAACAACACCAAACACTCGAAAAATGCATCTTGGCTATTTTAGAAAATCGCGACGTCCTTTAACCGCCCTTTAGAAATTTGTCATTTCGTTTCGACAATTCGAGTGGATGGCGTGGGACGCACAACATTTGCTGGCATTTTTTTTCTCGAACCAAAGTGCTCGAGATTGATGTAGAACACAACAACAACAACAACACCAAACACTCGAAAAACGCATCTTGGCTATTTTAGAAAATCGCGACGTCCTTTTAGAAATTCATCAAAACGTTTGAGGGTCAAAACGGCTGAATTAGGGGCCGGAAAATCGCGACGTCCTTTAACCGCCCTTGATGGTTTCTAGGGCTTTCCGAAAAGGTGCTGTGGGCGGCGTAGATCCTCACGGTTCAAAAGTTATGGGTTTTCCAAAGCTAGAATCGTTTTAGATCGAAAAACAAAATAGAAAAGGGGTGCAACACGAGGACTTCCCGGGAGGTCACCCATCCTAGTACTACTCTCGCCCAAGCACGCTTAGCTGCGGAGTTCTGATGGGATCCGGTGCATTTGTGCTGGTATGATCGCACTCGTCAGTACGTGACTCGCGATTCCATTTGTCTTTTCGTTTCGACAATTCGAGTGGATGGCGTGGGACCCACAAGATTTGCTGGCATTTTTTTTCTCGAACCAAAGTGCTCGAGATTGATGTAGAACACAACAACAACAACACCAAACACTCGAAAAACACATCTTGACTATTTTACGCTCTGTAAATTTCAGCAGCCCGTTTGAGGGTCAAAAAGGCTGAATTTGGGGCCGAAAAATCGCGACGTCCTTTAACCGCCCTTGATGGTTTTTGGGGCTTTCCGAAATGGTGCTGTGGGCGGCGTAGATCCTCACGGTTCAAAAGTTATGGGATTTCCAAAGCTAGAATCGTTTTAGATCGAAAAAATAAAATAAAAAGGGGTGCAACACGAGGACTTCCCGGGAGGTCACCCATCCTAGTACTACTCTCGCCCAAGCACGCTTCACTGCGGAGTTCTGATGGGATCCGGTGCATTAGTGCTGGTATGATCGCACCCGTCAGTACATGACTCGCGATTCCATTTGTCATTTCGTTTCGACAATTCGAGTGGATGGCGTGGGACCCACAACATTTGCTGGCATTTTTTTTCTCGAACCAAAGTGCTCGAGATTGATGTAGAACACAACAACAACAACAACACCAAACACTCGAAAAACGCATCTTGGCTATTTTACGCTCCGTAAATTTCAGCAGCCCGTTTGAGGGTCAAAATGGCTGAATTTGGGGCCGAAAAATCGCGACGTCCTTTAACCGCCCTTGATGGTTTCTAGGGCTTTCTGAAAAGGTGCTGTGGGCGGCGTAGATCCTCACGGTTCAAAAGTTATGGGTTTTCCAAAGCTAGAATCGTTTTAGATCGAAAAACAAAATAGAAAAGGGGTGCAACACGAGGACTTCCCGGGAGGTCACCCATCCTAGTACTACTCTCGCCCAAGCACGCTTAACTGCGGAGTTCTGATGGAATCCAGTGCATTAGTGCTGGTATGATCGCACCCGTCAGTACATGACTCGCGATTCCATTTGTCCTTTCGTTTCGACAATTCGAGTGGATGGCGTGGGACCCACAAGATTTGCTAGCATTTTTTTTCTCGAACCAAAGTGCTCGAGATTGATGTAGAACACAACAATAACAACACCAAATCTCGAAAAACGCATCTTGACTATTTTACGCTCCGTAAATTTCAGCAGCCCGTTTGAGGGTCAAAACGGCTGAATTTGGGGCCGAAAAATCGCGACGTCCTTTAACCGCCCTTGATGGTTTCTAGGGCTTTCCGAAAAGGTGCTGTGGGCGGCGTAGATCCTCACGGTTCAAAAGTTATGGGTTTTCCAAAGCTAGAATCGTTTTAGATCGAAAAACAAAATAGAAAAGGGGTGCAACACGAGGACTTCCCGGGAGGTCACCCATCCTAGTACTACTCTCGCCCAAGCACGCTTAACTGCGGAGTTCTGATGGGATCCGCTGCATTAGTGCTGGTATGATCGCACCCGTCAGTACATGACTCGCGATTCCATTTGTCATTTCGTTTCGACAATTCGAGTGGATGGCGTGGGACCCACAACATTTGCTGGCATTTTTTTTCTCGAACCAAAGTGCTCGAGATTGATGTAGAACACAACAACAACAACAACACCAAACACTCGAAAAACGCATCTTGGCTATTTTAGAAAATCGCGACGTCCTTTAACCGCCCTTTAGAAATTTGTCATTTCGTTTCGACAATTCGAGTGGATGGCGTGGGACGCACAACATTTGCTGGCATTTTTTTTCTCGAACCAAAGTGCTCGAGATTGATGTAGAACACAACAACAACAACAACACCAAACACTCGAAAAACGCATCTTGGCTATTTTAGAAAATCGCGACGTCCTTTTAGAAATTCAGCAAAACGTTTGAGGGTCAAAACGGCTGAATTAGGGGCCGGAAAATCGCGACGTCCTTTAACCGCCCTTGATGGTTTCTAGGGCTTTCCGAAAAGGTGCTGTGGGCGGCGTAGATCCTCACGGTTCAAAAGTTATGGGTTTTCCAAAGCTAGAATCGTTTTAGATCGAAAAACAAAATAGAAAAGGGGTGCAACACGAGGACTTCCCGGGAGGTCACCCATCCTAGTACTACTCTCGCCCAAGCACGCTTAGCTGCGGAGTTCTGATGGGATCCGGTGCATTTGTGCTGGTATGATCGCACTCGTCAGTACGTGACTCGCGATTCCATTTGTCCTTTCGTTTCGACAATTCGAGTGGATGGCGTGGGACCCACAAGATTTGCTGGCATTTTTTTTCTCGAACCAAAGTGCTCGAGATTGATGTAGAACACAACAACAACAACACCAAACACTCGAAAAACACATCTTGACTATTTTACGCTCTGTAAATTTCAGCAGCCCGTTTGAGGGTCAAAAAGGCTGAATTTGGGGCCGAAAAATCGCGACGTCCTTTAACCGCCCTTGATGGTTTTTGGGGCTTTCCGAAATGGTGCTGTGGGCGGCGTAGATCCTCACGGTTCAAAAGTTATGGGATTTCCAAAGCTAGAATCGTTTTAGATCGAAAAACAAAATAGAAAAGGGGTGCAACACGAGGACTTCCCGGGAGGTCACCCATCCTAGTACTACTCTCGCCCAAGCACGCTTCACTGCGGAGTTCTGATGGGATCCGGTGCATTAGTGCTGGTATGATCGCACCCGTCAGTACATGACTCGCGATTCCATGTGTCATTTCGTTTCGACAATTCGAGTGGATGGCGTGGGACCCACAACATTTGCTGGCATTTTTTTTCTCGAACCAAAGTGCTCGAGATTGATGTAGAACACAACAACAACAACAACACCAAACACTCGAAAAACGCATCTTGGCTATTTTACGCTCCGTAAATTTCAGCAGCCCGTTTGAGGGTCAAAATGGCTGAATTTGGGGCCGAAAAATCGCGACGTCCTTTAACCGCCCTTGATGGTTTCTAGGGCTTTCTGAAAAGGTGCTGTGGGCGGCGTAGATCCTCACGGTTCAAAAGTTATGGGTTTTCCAAAGCTAGAATCGTTTTAGATCGAAAAACAAAATAGAAAAGGGGTGCAACACGAGGACTTCCCGGGAGGTCACCCATCCTAGTACTACTCTCGCCCAAGCACGCTTAACTGCGGAGTTCTGATGGAATCCAGTGCATTAGTGCTGGTATGATCGCACCCGTCAGTACATGACTCGCGATTCCATTTGTCCTTTCGTTTCGACAATTCGAGTGGATGGCGTGGGACCCACAAGATTTGCTAGCATTTTTTTTCTCGAACCAAAGTGCTCGAGATTGATGTAGAACACAACAATAACAACACCAAATCTCGAAAAACGCATCTTGACTATTTTACGCTCCGTAAATTTCAGCAGCCCGTTTGAGGGTCAAAACGGCTGAATTTGGGGCCGAAAAATCGCGACGTCCTTTAACCGCCCTTGATGGTTTCTAGGGCTTTCCAAAAAGGTGCTGTGGGCGGCGTAGATCCTCACGGTTCAAAAGTTATGGGTTTTCCAAAGCTAGAATCGTTTTAGATCGAAAAACAAAATAGAAAAGGGGTGCAACACGAGGACTTCCCGGGAGGTCACCCATCCTAGTACTACTCTCGCCCAAGCACGCTTAGCTGCGGAGTTCTGATGGGATCCGGTGCATTAGTGCTGGTATGATCGCACCCGTCAGTACATGACTCGCGATTCCATTTGTCCTTTCGTTTCGACAATTCGAGTGGATGGCGTGGGACCCACAAGATTTGCTGGCATTTTTTTTCTCGAACCAAAGTGCTCGAGATTGATGTAGAACACAACAACAACAACACCAAACACTCGAAAAACACATCTTGACTATTTTACGCTCCGTAAATTTCAGCAGCCCGTTTGAGGGTCAAAACGGCTGAATTTGGGGCCGAAAAATCGCGACGTCCTTTAACCGCCCTTGATGGTTTCTAGGGCTTTCCGAAAAGGTGCTGTGGGCGGCGTAGATCCTCACGGTTCAAAAGTTATGGGTTTTCCAAAGCTAGAATCGTTTTAGATCGAAAAACAAAATAGAAAAGGGGTGCAACACGAGGACTTCCCGGGAGGTCACCCATCCTAGTACTACTCTCGCCCAAGCACGCTTAACTGCGGAGTTCTGATGGGATCCGCTGCATTAGTGCTGGTATGATCGCACCCGTCAGTACATGACTCGCGATTCCATTTGTCATTTCGTTTCGACAATTCGAGTGGATGGCGTGGGACCCACAACATTTGCTGGCATTTTTTTTCTCGAACCAAAGTGCTCGAGATTGATGTAGAACACAACAACAACAACAACACCAAACACTCGAAAAACGCATCTTGGCTATTTTAGAAAATTGCGACGTCCTTTAACCACCCTTTAGAAATTTGTCATTTCGTTTCGACAATTCGAGTGGATGGCGTGGGACGCACAACATTTGCTGGCATTTTTTTTCTCGAACCAAAGTGCTCGAGATTGATGTAGAACACAACAACAACAACAACACCAAACACTCGAAAAACGCATCTTGGCTATTTTAGAAAATCGCGACGTCCTTTTAGAAATTCAGCAAAACGTTTGAGGGTCAAAACGGCTGAATTAGGGGCCGGAAAATCGCGACGTCCTTTAACCGCCCTTGATGGTTTCTAGGGCTTTCCGAAAAGGTGCTGTGGGCGGCGTAGATCCTCACGGTTCAAAAGTTATGGGTTTTCCAAAGCTAGAATCGTTTTAGATCGAAAAACAAAATAGAAAAGGGGTGCAACACGAGGACTTCCCGGGAGGTCACCCATCCTAGTACTACTCTCGCCCAAGCACGCTTAGCTGCGGAGTTCTGATGGGATCCGGTGCATTTGTGCTGGTATGATCGCACTCGTCAGTACGTGACTCGCGATTCCATTTGTCCTTTCGTTTCGACAATTCGAGTGGATGGCGTGGGACCCACAAGATTTGCTGGCATTTTTTTTCTCGAACCAAAGTGCTCGAGATTGATGTAGAACACAACAACAACAACACCAAACACTCGAAAAACACATCTTGACTATTTTACGCTCTGTAAATTTCAGCAGCCCGTTTGAGGGTCAAAAAGGCTGAATTTGGGGCCGAAAAATCGCGACGTCCTTTAACCGCCCTTGATGGTTTTTGGGGCTTTCCGAAATGGTGCTGTGGGCGGCGTAGATCCTCACGGTTCAAAAGTTATGGGATTTCCAAAGCTAGAATCGTTTTAGATCGAAAAAAATAAAATAAAAAGGGGGTGCAACACGAGGACTTCCCGGGAGGTCACCCATCCTAGTACTACTCTCGCCCAAGCACGCTTCACTGCGGAGTTCTGATGGGATCCGGTGCATTAGTGCTGGTATGATCGCACCCGTCAGTACATGACTCGCGATTCCATGTGTCATTTCGTTTCGACAATTCGAGTGGATGGCGTGGGACCCACAACATTTGCTGGCATTTTTTTTCTCGAACCAAAGTGCTCGAGATTGATGTAGAACACAACAACAACAACACCAAACACTCGAAAAACGCATCTTGGCTATTTTACGCTCCGTAAATTTCAGCAGCCCGTTTGAGGGTCAAAATGGCTGAATTTGGGGCCGAAAAATCGCGACGTCCTTTAACCGCCCTTGATGGTTTCTAGGGCTTTCTGAAAAGGTGCTGTGGGCGGCGTAGATCCTCACGGTTCAAAAGTTATGGGTTTTCCAAAGCTAGAATCGTTTTAGATCGAAAAACAAAATAGAAAAGGGGTGCAACACGAGGACTTCCCGGGAGGTCACCCATCCTAGTACTACTCTCGCCCAAGCACGCTTAACTGCGGAGTTCTGATGGAATCCAGTGCATTAGTGCTGGTATGATCGCACCCGTCAGTACATGACTCGCGATTCCATTTGTCCTTTCGTTTCGACAATTCGAGTGGATGGCGTGGGACCCACAAGATTTGCTAGCATTTTTTTTTCTCGAACCAAAGTGCTCGAGATTGATGTAGAACACAACAATAACAACACCAAATCTCGAAAAACGCATCTTGACTATTTTACGCTCCGTAAATTTCAGCAGCCCGTTTGAGGGTCAAAACGGCTGAATTTGGGGCCGAAAAATCGCGACGTCCTTTAACCGCCCTTGATGGTTTCTAGGGCTTTCCAAAAAGGTGCTGTGGGCGGCGTAGATCCTCACGGTTCAAAAGTTATGGGTTTTCCAAAGCTAGAATCGTTTTAGATCGAAAAACAAAATAGAAAAGGGGTGCAACACGAGGACTTCCCGGGAGGTCACCCATCCTAGTACTACTCTCGCCCAAGCACGCTTAGCTGCGGAGTTCTGATGGGATCCGGTGCATTAGTGCTGGTATGATCGCACCCGTCAGTACATGACTCGCGATTCCATTTGTCCTTTCGTTTCGACAATTCGAGTGGATGGCGTGGGACCCACAAGATTTGCTGGCATTTTTTTTCTCGAACCAAAGTGCTCGAGATTGATGTAGAACACAACAACAACAACACCAAACACTCGAAAAACACATCTTGACTATTTTACGCTCCGTAAATTTCAGCAGCCCGTTTGAGGGTCAAAACGGCTGAATTTGGGGCCGAAAAATCGCGACGTCCTTTAACCGCCCTTGATGGTTTCTAGGGCTTTCCGAAAAGGTGCTGTGGGCGGCGTAGATCCTCACGGTTCAAAAGTTATGGGTTTTCCAAAGCTAGAATCGTTTTAGATCGAAAAACAAAATAGAAAAGGGGTGCAACACGAGGACTTCCCGGGAGGTCACCCATCCTAGTACTACTCTCGCCCAAGCACGCTTAACTGCGGAGTTCTGATGGGATCCGCTGCATTAGTGCTGGTATGATCGCACCCGTCAGTACATGACTCGCGATTCCATTTGTCATTTCGTTTCGACAATTCGAGTGGATGGCGTGGGACCCACAACATTTGCTGGCATTTTTTTTCTCGAACCAAAGTGCTCGAGATTGATGTAGAACACAACAACAACAACAACACCAAACACTCGAAAAACGCATCTTGGCTATTTTAGAAAATCGCGACGTCCTTTAACCGCCCTTTAGAAATTTGTCATTTCGTTTCGACAATTCGAGTGGATGGCGTGGGACGCACAACATTTGCTGGCATTTTTTTTCTCGAACCAAAGTGCTCGAGATTGATGTAGAACACAACAACAACAACAACACCAAACACTCGAAAAACGCATCTTGGCTATTTTAGAAAATCGCGACGTCCTTTTAGAAATTCAGCAAAACGTTTGAGGGTCAAAACGGCTGAATTAGGGGCCGGAAAATCGCGACGTCCTTTAACCGCCCTTGATGGTTTCTAGGGCTTTCCGAAAAGGTGCTGTGGGCGGCGTAGATCCTCACGGTTCAAAAGTTATGGGTTTTCCAAAGCTAGAATCGTTTTAGATCGAAAAACAAAATAGAAAAGGGGTGCAACACGAGGACTTCCCGGGAGGTCACCCATCCTAGTACTACTCTCGCCCAAGCACGCTTAGCTGCGGAGTTCTGATGGGATCCGGTGCATTTGTGCTGGTATGATCGCACCCGTCAGTACATGACTCGCGATTCCATTTGTCCTTTCGTTTCGACAATTCGAGTGGATGGCGTGGGACCCACAAGATTTGCTGGCATTTTTTTTCTCGAACCAAAGTGCTCGAGATTGATGTAGAACACAACAACAACAACACCAAACACTCGAAAAACACATCTTGACTATTTTACGCTCCGTAAATTTCAGCAGCCCGTTTGAGGGTCAAAAAGGCTGAATTTGGGGCCGAAAAATCGCGACGTCCTTTAACCGCCCTTGATGGTTTTTAGGGCTTTCCGAAATGGTGCTGTGGGCGGCGTAGATCCTCACGGTTCAAAAGTTATGGGATTTCCAAAGCTAGAATCGTTTTAGATCGAAAAAACAAAATAAAAAGGGGGTGCAACACGAGGACTTCCCGGGAGGTCACCCATCCTAGTACTACTCTCGCCCAAGCACGCTTCACTGCGGAGTTCTGATGGGATCCGGTGCATTAGTGCTGGTATGATCGCACCCGTCAGTACATGACTCGCGATTCCATTTGTCCTTTCGTTTCGACAATTCGAGTGGATGGCGTGGGACCCACAAGATTTGCTGGCATTTTTTTTCTCGAACCAAAGTGCTCGAGATTGATGTAGAACACAACAACAACAACAACACCAAACACTCGAAAAACGCATCTTGACTATTTTACGCTCCGTAAATTTCAGCAGCCCGTTTGAGGGTCAAAACGGCTGAATTTGGGGCCGAAAAATCGCGACGTCCTTTAACCGCCCTTGATGGTTTCTAGGGCTTTCTGAAAAGGTGCTGTGGGCGGCGTAGATCCTCACGGTTCAAAAGTTATGGGTTTTCCAAAGCTAGAATCGTTTTAGATCGAAAAACAAAATAGAAAAGGGGTGCAACACGAGGACTTCCCGGGAGGTCACCCATCCTAGTACTACTCTCGCCCAAGCACGCTTAACTGCGGAGTTCTGATGGAATCCAGTGCATTAGTGCTGGTATGATCGCACCCGTCAGTACATGACTCGCGATTCCATTTGTCCTTTCGTTTCGACAATTCGAGTGGATGGCGTGGGACCCACAAGATTTGCTAGCATTTTTTTTTCTCGAACCAAAGTGCTCGAGATTGATGTAGAACACAACAATAACAACACCAAATCTCGAAAAACGCATCTTGACTATTTTACGCTCCGTAAATTTCAGCAGCCCGTTTGAGGGTCAAAACGGCTGAATTTGGGGCCGAAAAATCGCGACGTCCTTTAACCGCCCTTGATGGTTTCTAGGGCTTTCCGAAAAGGTGCTGTGGGCGGCGTAGATCCTCACGGTTCAAAAGTTATGGGTTTTCCAAAGCTAGAATCGTTTTAGATCGAAAAACAAAATAGAAAAGGGGTGCAACACGAGGACTTCCCGGGAGGTCACCCATCCTAGTACTACTCTCGCCCAAGCACGCTTAACTGCGGAGTTCTGATGGGATCCGCTGCATTAGTGCTGGTATGATCGCACCCGTCAGTACATGACTCGCGATTCCATTTGTCATTTCGTTTCGACAATTCGAGTGGATGGCGTGGGACCCACAACATTTGCTGGCATTTTTTTTCTCGAACCAAAGTGCTCGAGATTGATGTAGAACACAACAACAACAACAACACCAAACACTCGAAAAACGCATCTTGGCTATTTTAGAAAATCGCGACGTCCTTTAACCGCCCTTTAGAAATTTGTCATTTCGTTTCGACAATTCGAGTGGATGGCGTGGGACGCACAACATTTGCTGGCATTTTTTTTCTCGAACCAAAGTGCTCGAGATTGATGTAGAACACAACAACAACAACAACACCAAACACTCGAAAAACGCATCTTGGCTATTTTAGAAAATCGCGACGTCCTTTTAGAATTCAGCAAAACGTTTGAGGGTCAAAACGGCTGAATTAGGGGCCGGAAAATCGCGACGTCCTTTAACCGCCCTTGATGGTTTCTAGGGCTTTCCGAAAAGGTGCTGTGGGCGGCGTAGATCCTCACGGTTCAAAAGTTATGGGTTTTCCAAAGCTAGAATCGTTTTAGATCGAAAAACAAAATAGAAAAGGGGTGCAACACGAGGACTTCCCGGGAGGTCACCCATCCTAGTACTACTCTCGCCCAAGCACGCTTAGCTGCGGAGTTCTGATGGGATCCGGTGCATTTGTGCTGGTATGATCGCACTCGTCAGTACATGACTCGCGATTCCATTTGTCCTTTCGTTTCGACAATTCGAGTGGATGGCGTGGGACCCACAAGATTTGCTGGCATTTTTTTTCTCGAACCAAAGTGCTCGAGATTGATGTAGAACACAACAACAACAACACCAAACACTCGAAAAACACATCTTGACTATTTTACGCTCCGTAAATTTCAGCAGCCCGTTTGAGGGTCAAAAAGGCTGAATTTGGGGCCGAAAAATCGCGACGTCCTTTAACCGCCCTTGATGGTTTTTGGGGCTTTCCGAAATGGTGCTGTGGGCGGCGTAGATCCTCACGGTTCAAAAGTTATGGGATTTCCAAAGCTAGAATCGTTTTAGATCGAAAAAATAAAATAAAAAGGGGGGTGCAACACGAGGACTTCCCGGGAGGTCACCCATCCTAGTACTACTCTCGCCCAAGCACGCTTCACTGCGGAGTTCTGATGGGATCCGGTGCATTAGTGCTGGTATGATCGCACCCGTCAGTACATGACTCGCGATTCCATTTGTCCTTTCGTTTCGACAATTCGAGTGGATGGCGTGGGACCCACAAGATTTGCTGGCATTTTTTTTCTCGAACCAAAGTGCTCGAGATTGATGTAGAACACAACAACAACAACAACACCAAACACTCGAAAAACACATCTTGACTATTTTACGCTCCGTAAATTTCAGCAGCCCGTTTGAGGGTCAAAATGGCTGAATTTGGGGCCGAAAAATCGCGACGTCCTTTAACCGCCCTTGATGGTTTCTAGGGCTTTCCGAAAAGGTGCTGTGGGCGGCGTAGATCCTCACGGTTCAAAAGTTATGGGTTTTCCAAAGCTAGAATCGTTTTAGATCGAAAAACAAAATAGAAAAGGGGTGCAACACGAGGACTTCCCGGGAGGTCACCCATCCTAGTACTACTCTCGCCCAAGCACGCTTAACTGCGGAGTTCTGATGGAATCCAGTGCATTAGTGCTGGTATGATCGCACCCGTCAGTACATGACTCGCGATTCCATTTGTCCTTTCGTTTCGACAATTCGAGTGGATGGCGTGGGACCCACAAGATTTGCTAGCATTTTTTTTCTCGAACCAAAGTGCTCGAGATTGATGTAGAACACAACAATAACAACACCAAATCTCGAAAAACGCATCTTGACTATTTTACGCTCCGTAAATTTCAGCAGCCCGTTTGAGGGTCAAAACGGCTGAATTTGGGGCCGAAAAATCGCGACGTCCTTTAACCGCCCTTGATGGTTTCTAGGGCTTTCCAAAAAGGTGCTGTGGGCGGCGTAGATCCTCACGGTTCAAAAGTTATGGGTTTTCCAAAGCTAGAATCGTTTTAGATCGAAAAACAAAATAGAAAAGGGGTGCAACACGAGGACTTCCCGGGAGGTCACCCATCCTAGTACTACTCTCGCCCAAGCACGCTTAGCTGCGGAGTTCTGATGGGATCCGGTGCATTAGTGCTGGTATGATCGCACCCGTCAGTACATGACTCGCGATTCCATTTGTCCTTTCGTTTCGACAATTCGAGTGGATGGCGTGGGACCCACAAGATTTGCTGGCATTTTTTTTCTCGAACCAAAGTGCTCGAGATTGATGTAGAACACAACAACAACAACACCAAACACTCGAAAAACACATCTTGACTATTTTACGCTCCGTAAATTTCAGCAGCCCGTTTGAGGGTCAAAACGGCTGAATTTGGGGCCGAAAAATCGCGACGTCCTTTAACCGCCCTTGATGGTTTCTAGGGCTTTCCGAAAAGGTGCTGTGGGCGGCGTAGATCCTCACGGTTCAAAAGTTATGGGTTTTCCAAAGCTAGAATCGTTTTAGATCGAAAAACAAAATAGAAAAGGGGTGCAACACGAGGACTTCCCGGGAGGTCACCCATCCTAGTACTACTCTCGCCCAAGCACGCTTAACTGCGGAGTTCTGATGGGATCCGCTGCATTAGTGCTGGTATGATCGCACCCGTCAGTACATGACTCGCGATTCCATTTGTCATTTCGTTTCGACAATTCGAGTGGATGGCGTGGGACCCACAACATTTGCTGGCATTTTTTTTCTCGAACCAAAGTGCTCGAGATTGATGTAGAACACAACAACAACAACAACACCAAACACTCGAAAAACGCATCTTGGCTATTTTAGAAAATTGCGACGTCCTTTAACCACCCTTTAGAAATTTGTCATTTCGTTTCGACAATTCGAGTGGATGGCGTGGGACGCACAACATTTGCTGGCATTTTTTTTCTCGAACCAAAGTGCTCGAGATTGATGTAGAACACAACAACAACAACAACACCAAACACTCGAAAAACGCATCTTGGCTATTTTAGAAAATCGCGACGTCCTTTTAGAAATTTCAGCAAAACGTTTGAGGGTCAAAACGGCTGAATTTGGGGCCGGAAAATCGCGACGTCCTTTAACCGCCCTTGATGGTTTCTAGGGCTTTCCGAAAAGGTGCTGTGGGCGGCGTAGATCCTCACGGTTCAAAAGTTATGGGTTTTCCAAAGCTAGAATCGTTTTAGATCGAAAAACAAAATAGAAAAGGGGTGCAACACGAGGACTTCCCGGGAGGTCACCCATCCTAGTACTACTCTCGCCCAAGCACGCTTAGCTGCGGAGTTCTGATGGGATCCGGTGCATTAGTGCTGGTATGATCGCACCCGTCAGTACATGACTCGCGATTCCATTTGTCCTTTCGTTTCGACAATTCGAGTGGATGGCGTGGGACCCACAAGATTTGCTGGCATTTTTTTTCTCGAACCAAAGTGCTCGAGATTGATGTAGAACACAACAACAACAACACCAAACACTCGAAAAACACATCTTGACTATTTTACGCTCCGTAAATTTCAGCAGCCCGTTTGAGGGTCAAAACGGCTGAATTTGGGGCCGAAAAATCGCGACGTCCTTTAACCGCCCATGATGGTTTTTGGGGCTTTCCGAAAAGGTGCTGTGGGCGGCGTAGATCCTCACGGTTCAAAAGTTATGGGTTTTCCAAAGCTAGAATCGTTTTAGATCGAAAAAAAAAATAAAAAGGGGTGCAACACGAGGACTTCCCGGGAGGTCACCCATCCTAGTACTACTCTCGCCCAAGCACGCTTACTGCGGAGTTCTGATGGGATCCGGTGCATTAGTGCTGGTATGATCGCACCCGTCAGTACATGACTCGCGATTCCATTTGTCCTTTCGTTTCGACAATTCGAGTGGATGGCGTGGGACCCACAAGATTTGCTGGCATTTTTTTTCTCGAACCAAAGTGCTCGAGATTGATGTAGAACACAACAACAACAACAACACCAAACACTCGAAAAACGCATCTTGACTATTTTACGCTCCGTAAATTTCAGCAGCCCGTTTGAGGGTCAAAACGGCTGAATTTGGGGCCGAAAAATCGCGACGTCCTTTAACCGCCCTTGATGGTTTCTAGGGCTTTCCGAAAAGGTGCTGTGGGCGGCGTAGATCCTCACGGTTCAAAAGTTATGGGTTTTCCAAAGCTAGAATCGTTTTAGATCGAAAAACAAAATAGAAAAGGGGTGCAACACGAGGACTTCCCGGGAGGTCACCCATCCTAGTACTACTCTCGCCCAAGCACGCTTAACTGCGGAGTTCTGATGGAATCCAGTGCATTAGTGCTGGTATGATCGCACCCGTCAGTACATGACTCGCGATTCCATTTGTCCTTTCGTTTCGACAATTCGAGTGGATGGCGTGGGACCCACAAGATTTGCTAGCATTTTTTTTCTCGAACCAAAGTGCTCGAGATTGATGTAGAACACAACAATAACAACACCAAACTCGAAAAACGCATCTTGACTATTTTACGCTCCGTAAATTTCAGCAGCCCGTTTGAGGGTCAAAACGGCTGAATTTGGGGCCGAAAAATCGCGACGTCCTTTAACCGCCCTTGATGGTTTCTAGGGCTTTCCAAAAAGGTGCTGTGGGCGGCGTAGATCCTCACGGTTCAAAAGTTATGGGTTTTCCAAAGCTAGAATCGTTTTAGATCGAAAAACAAAATAGAAAAGGGGTGCAACACGAGGACTTCCCGGGAGGTCACCCATCCTAGTACTACTCTCGCCCAAGCACGCTTAGCTGCGGAGTTCTGATGGGATCCGGTGCATTAGTGCTGGTATGATCGCACCCGTCAGTACATGACTCGCGATTCCATTTGTCCTTTCGTTTCGACAATTCGAGTGGATGGCGTGGGACCCACAAGATTTGCTGGCATTTTTTTTCTCGAACCAAAGTGCTCGAGATTGATGTAGAACACAACAACAACAACACCAAACACTCGAAAAACACATCTTGACTATTTTACGCTCCGTAAATTTCAGCAGCCCGTTTGAGGGTCAAAACGGCTGAATTTGGGGCCGAAAAATCGCGACGTCCTTTAACCGCCCTTGATGGTTTCTAGGGCTTTCCGAAAAGGTGCTGTGGGCGGCGTAGATCCTCACGGTTCAAAAGTTATGGGTTTTCCAAAGCTAGAATCGTTTTAGATCGAAAAACAAAATAGAAAAGGGGTGCAACACGAGGACTTCCCGGGAGGTCACCCATCCTAGTACTACTCTCGCCCAAGCACGCTTAACTGCGGAGTTCTGATGGAATCCGGTGCATTAGTGCTGGTATGATCGCACCCGTCAGTACATGACTCGCGATTCCATTTGTCCTTTCGTTTCGACAATTCGAGTGGATGGCGTGGGACCCACAAGATTTGCTAGCATTTTTTTTCTCGAACCAAAGTGCTCGAGATTGATGTAGAACACAACAATAACAACACCAAACACTCGAAAAACGCATCTTGACTATTTTACGCTCCGTAAATTTCAGCAGCCCGTTTGAGGGTCAAAACGGCTGAATTTGGGGCCGAAAAATCGCGACGTCCTTTAACCGCCCTTGATGGTTTCTAGGGCTTTCCAAAAAGGTGCTGTGGGCGGCGTAGATCCTCACGGTTCAAAAGTTATGGGTTTTCCAAAGCTAGAATCGTTTTAGATCGAAAAACAAAATAGAAAAGGGGTGCAACACGAGGACTTCCCGGGAGGTCACCCATCCTAGTACTACTCTCGCCCAAGCACGCTTAGCTGCGGAGTTCTGATGGGATCCGGTGCATTAGTGCTGGTATGATCGCACCCGTCAGTACATGACTCGCGATTCCATTTGTCCTTTCGTTTCGACAATTCGAGTGGATGGCGTGGGACCCACAAGATTTGCTGGCATTTTTTTTCTCGAACCAAAGTGCTCGAGATTGATGTAGAACACAACAACAACAACACCAAACACTCGAAAAACACATCTTGACTATTTTACGCTCCGTAAATTTCAGCAGCCCGTTTGAGGGTCAAAACGGCTGAATTTGGGGCCGAAAAATCGCGACGTCCTTTAACCGCCCTTGATGGTTTCTAGGGCTTTCCGAAAAGGTGCTGTGGGCGGCGTAGATCCTCACGGTTCAAAAGTTATGGGTTTTCCAAAGCTAGAATCGTTTTAGATCGAAAAACAAAATAGAAAAGGGGTGCAACACGAGGACTTCCCGGGAGGTCACCCATCCTAGTACTACTCTCGCCCAAGCACGCTTAACTGCGGAGTTCTGATGGAATCCGGTGCATTAGTGCTGGTATGATCGCACCCGTCAGTACATGACTCGCGATTCCATTTGTCCTTTCGTTTCGACAATTCGAGTGGATGGCGTGGGACCCACAAGATTTGCTAGCATTTTTTTTCTCGAACCAAAGTGCTCGAGATTGATGTAGAACACAACAATAACAACACCAAACACTCGAAAAACGCATCTTGACTATTTTACGCTCCGTAAATTTCAGCAGCCCGTTTGAGGGTCAAAACGGCTGAATTTGGGGCCGAAAAATCGCGACGTCCTTTAACCGCCCTTGATGGTTTCTAGGGCTTTCCAAAAAGGTGCTGTGGGCGGCGTAGATCCTCACGGTTCAAAAGTTATGGGTTTTCCAAAGCTAGAATCGTTTTAGATCGAAAAACAAAATAGAAAAGGGGTGCAACACGAGGACTTCCCGGGAGGTCACCCATCCTAGTACTACTCTCGCCCAAGCACGCTTAGCTGCGGAGTTCTGATGGGATCCGGTGCATTAGTGCTGGTATGATCGCACCCGTCAGTACATGACTCGCGATTCCATTTGTCCTTTCGTTTCGACAATTCGAGTGGATGGCGTGGGACCCACAAGATTTGCTGGCATTTTTTTTCTCGAACCAAAGTGCTCGAGATTGATGTAGAACACAACAACAACAACACCAAACACTCGAAAAACACATCTTGACTATTTTACGCTCCGTAAATTTCAGCAGCCCGTTTGAGGGTCAAAACGGCTGAATTTGGGGCCGAAAAATCGCGACGTCCTTTAACCGCCCTTGATGGTTTCTAGGGCTTTCCGAAAAGGTGCTGTGGGCGGCGTAGATCCTCACGGTTCAAAAGTTATGGGTTTTCCAAAGCTAGAATCGTTTTAGATCGAAAAACAAAATAGAAAAGGGGTGCAACACGAGGACTTCCCGGGAGGTCACCCATCCTAGTACTACTCTCGCCCAAGCACGCTTAGCTGCGGAGTTCTGATGGGATCCGGTGCATTAGTGCTGGTATGATCGCACCCGTCAGTACATGACACGCGATTCCATTTGTCCTTTCGTTTCGACAATTCGAGTGGATGGCGTGGGACCCACAAGATTTGCTAGCATTTTTTTCTCGAACCAAAGTGCTCGAGATTGATGTAGAACACAACAATAACAACACCAAACACTCGAAAAACACATCTTGACTATTTTACGCTCCGTAAATTTCAGCAGCCCGTTTGAGGGTCAAAACGGCTGAATTTGGGGCCGAAAAATCGCGACGTCCTTTAACCGCCCTTGATGGTTACTAGGGCTTTCCAAAAGTGCTGTGGGCGGCGTAGATCCTCACGGTTCAAAAGTTATGGGTTTTCAAAAGCTAGAATCGTTTTAGATCGAAAAACAAAATAGAAAAGGGGTGCAACACGAGGACTTCCCGGGAGGTCACCCATCCTAGTACTACTCTCGCCCAAGCACGCTTAGCTGCGGAGTTCTGATGGGATCCGGTGCATTAGTGCTGGTATGATCGCACCCGTCAGTACATGACTCGCGATTCCATTTGTCCTTTCGTTTCGACAATTCGAGTGGATGGCGTGGGACCCACAAGATTTGCTGGCATTTTTTTTCTCGAACCAAAGTGCTCGAGATTGATGTAGAACACAACAACAACAACACCAAACACTCGAAAAACACATCTTGACTATTTTACGCTCCGTAAATTTCAGCAGCCCGTTTGAGGGTCAAAACGGCTGAATTTGGGGCCGAAAAATCGCGACGTCCTTTAACCGCCCTTGATGGTTTCTAGGGCTTTCCGAAAAGGTGCTGTGGGCGGCGTAGATCCTCACGGTTCAAAAGTTATGGGTTTTCCAAAGCTAGAATCGTTTTAGATCGAAAAACAAAATAGAAAAGGGGTGCAACACGAGGACTTCCCGGGAGGTCACCCATCCTAGTACTACTCTCGCCCAAGCACGCTTAACTGCGGAGTTCTGATGGAATCCGGTGCATTAGTGCTGGTATGATCGCACCCGTCAGTACATGACTCGCGATTCCATTTGTCCTTTCGTTTCGACAATTCGAGTGGATGGCGTGGGACCCACAAGATTTGCTAGCATTTTTTTTCTCGAACCAAAGTGCTCGAGATTGATGTAGAACACAACAATAACAACACCAAACACTCGAAAAACGCATCTTGACTATTTTACGCTCCGTAAATTTCAGCAGCCCGTTTGAGGGTCAAAACGGCTGAATTTGGGGCCGAAAAATCGCGACGTCCTTTAACCGCCCTTGATGGTTTCTAGGGCTTTCCAAAAAGGTGCTGTGGGCGGCGTAGATCCTCACGGTTCAAAAGTTATGGGTTTTCCAAAGCTAGAATCGTTTTAGATCGAAAAACAAAATAGAAAAGGGGTGCAACACGAGGACTTCCCGGGAGGTCACCCATCCTAGTACTACTCTCGCCCAAGCACGCTTAGCTGCGGAGTTCTGATGGGATCCGGTGCATTAGTGCTGGTATGATCGCACCCGTCAGTACATGACTCGCGATTCCATTTGTCCTTTCGTTTCGACAATTCGAGTGGATGGCGTGGGACCCACAAGATTTGCTGGCATTTTTTTCTTGAACCAAAGTGCTCGAGATTGATGTAGAACACAACAACAACAACACCAAACACTCGAAAAACACATCTTGACTATTTTACGCTCCGTAAATTTCAGCAGCCCGTTTGAGGGTCAAAACGGCTGAATTTGGGGCCGAAAAATCGCGACGTCCTTTAACCGCCCTTGATGGTTTCTAGGGCTTTCCGAAAAGGTGCTGTGGGCGGCGTAGATCCTCACGGTTCAAAAGTTATGGGTTTTCCAAAGCTAGAATCGTTTTAGATCGAAAAACAAAATAGAAAAGGGGTGCAACACGAGGACTTCCCGGGAGGTCACCCATCCTAGTACTACTCTCGCCCAAGCACGCTTAACTGCGGAGTTCTGATGGAATCCGGTGCATTAGTGCTGGTATGATCGCACCCGTCAGTACATGACTCGCGATTCCATTTGTCCTTTCGTTTCGACAATTCGAGTGGATGGCGTGGGACCCACAAGATTTGCTAGCATTTTTTTCTCGAACCAAAGTGCTCGAGATTGATGTAGAACACAACAATAACAACACCAAACACTCGAAAAACGCATCTTGACTATTTTACGCTCCGTAAATTTCAGCAGCCCGTTTGAGGGTCAAAACGGCTGAATTTGGGGCCGAAAAATCGCGACGTCCTTTAACCGCCCTTGATGGTTTCTAGGGCTTTCCAAAAAGGTGCTGTGGGCGGCGTAGATCCTCACGGTTCAAAAGTTATGGGTTTTCCAAAGCTAGAATCGTTTTAGATCGAAAAACAAAATAGAAAAGGGGTGCAACACGAGGACTTCCCGGGAGGTCACCCATCCTAGTACTACTCTCGCCCAAGCACGCTTAACTGCGGAGTTCTGATGGAATCCGGTGCATTAGTGCTGGTATGATCGCACCCGTCAGTACATGACTCGCGATTCCATTTGTCCTTTCGTTTCGACAATTCGAGTGGATGGCGTGGGACCCACAAGATTTGCTGGCATTTTTTTTCTCGAACCAAAGTGCTCGAGATTGATGTAGAACACAACAACAACAACACCAAACACTCGAAAAACACATCTTGACTATTTTACGCTCCGTAAATTTCAGCAGCCCGTTTGAGGGTCAAAACGGCTGAATTTGGGGCCGAAAAATCGCGACGTCCTTTAACCGCCCATGATGGTTTTTGGGGCTTTCCGAAATGGTGTTGTGGGCGGCGTAGATCCTCACGGTTCAAAAGTTATGGGATTTCCAAAGCTAGAATCGTTTTAGATCGAAAAAACAAAATAAAAAGGGGGTGCAACACGAGGACTTCCCGGGAGGTCACCCATCCTAGTACTACTCTCGCCCAAGCACGCTTAACTGCGGAGTTCTGATGGGATCCGGTGCATTAGTGCTGGTATGATCGCACCCGTCAGTACATGACTCGCGATTCCATTTGTCATTTCGTTTCGACAATTCGAGTGGATGGCGTGGGACCCACAACATTTGCTGGCATTTTTTTTCTCGAACCAAAGTGCTCGAGATTGATGTAGAACACAACAACAACAACAACACCAAACACTCGAAAAACGCATCTTGGCTATTTTACGCTCCGTAAATTTCAGCAGCCCGTTTGAGGGTCAAAACGGCTGAATTTGGGGCCGAAAAATCGCGACGTCCTTTAGCCGCCCTTGATGGTTTCTAGGGCTTTCCGAAATGGTGCTGTGGGCGGCGTAGATCCTCACGGTTCCGAGCGTGGCTGTCCGTCAGCACACACAGGACGTTCGTGGCTGTCCATGTGTATCCGTGTGTGTCCGTGTGTGTCCATCAGCACACACAGGACATCCGTGGGTGTTTGTCAGCACACACAAGGCTCTCTGTGTGTGTCCTTCTGTGTCCGTCAGCACACACAGAACGTCCATGGCTGTACGTGTGTGTCCGTCAGCACACACAGGACGTCCGTGGGTGTTCGTCAGCACACACAGGACCTCCGTGTGTCTTCGTAAGCACACACAGGACGTCCGTGGCTGTCCGTGTGTGTCTGTCAGCACACATAGGACGTTCGTGGCTGTCCATCAGTACACATATCAGCACGTTGGTCCTTGGACTCAGCACGCTGACCCTTCCTGTGGACTGTTCGGGTGATTTTTTGGCCCACGTGGGCTGTCTGTTCAGTACACACAGGACGTCTGTGGGTGTCCGCCAGCACACATAGGACGTCCGTGGCTGTCCGTGTGTGTCTGGGTGTATCCGTCTGTGTCCGTCAGCACACACAGGACGTCCGCGGCTGTCCATCAGTACACATATCAGCACGTTGGTCCTTGGACTCAGCACGCTGGCACTTCCCGTGGACTGTTTGGGTGATTTTGGCCCACGTGGGCTGTCTGTTCAGTACACACAGGACGTTCGTGGGTGTCCGCCAGCACACACAGGACGTTCGTGGCTGTCTGTGGCTGTCCGGGTGTGTCCGTGTGTGTCCGTCAGCACACACAGGACCTCTGTGGCTGTCCATCAGTACATATATCAGCACGCTGGTCATTGGACTCAGCACGCTGACCCTTCCCGTGAACTGTTCGGGTGATTTTGGCCCACGTGGGCTGTCTGTTCAGTACACACAGGACGTCCGTGGGTGTCCGTCAGCACACCCAGGACGTCCGTGTGTGTCCATCAGTACACATATCAGCACGTTGGTCCTTGGACTCAGCATGCTGACTCTTCCCGTGGACTGTTCGGGTGATTTTGGCCCACGTGGGCTGTCTGTTCAGTACACACAGGACATTCGTGGGTGTCCGCCAACACACACAGGACGTCTGTGGCTGTCCGTTTGTGTCTGTGTGTGTCCTTCTGTTTCCGTCAGCACACACAGGACGTCTGTGGCTGTCCATCAGTACACATATCAGCACTTTGGTCCTTGGACTCAGCACGCTGGCCCTTCCCGTGGACTGTTTGGGAAATTTTTGGCCCACGTGGGCTGTCTGTTTAGTACACACAGGACGTCCGTGGGTGTCTGCCAGCACACACAGGATGTCCGTGGCTGTCCGGCAGCACACACAGGACGTCTGTGGCTGTCGGTGTGTGTCCGTGTGTGTACGTGTGTGTCCGTCAGCACACACATGACTTCTGTGGGTGTTCGTCAGCACACACAGGACCTCCGTGTGTGTTCGTAAGCACACACAGGACGTCCGTGGCTGTCCGTGTGTGTCCGTCCGCACACATAGGACGTTCGTGGCTGTCCATCAGTACACATATCAGCACGTTGGTCCTTAGACTCAGCAGGCTGACCCTTCCCGTGGACTGTTCGGGTGATTTTTTGGCCCACGTGGGCTGTCTGTTCAGTACACACAGAACGTCCGTGGGTGTCCGCCAGCACACATAGCACGTCCGTGGCTGTCCGTGTGTGTCTGTGTGTGTCCGTCTGTGTCCGTCAGCACACACAGGACGTCCGCGGCTGTCCATCAGTACACATATCAGCACGTTGGTCCTTGGACTCAGCACGCTGGCCCTTCCCGTGGACTGTTTCGGTGATTTTGGCCCACGTGGGCTGTCTGTTCAGTACACACAGGACGTCTGGGGGTGTCCGCCAGCACACACAGGACGTTCGTGGCTGTCTGTGGCTGTCCGGGTGTGTCCGTGTGTGTCCGTCAGCACACACAGGACGTCTGTGGCTCTCCATCAGTACATATATCAGCACGCTGGTCCTTGGACTCAGCACGCTGACCCTTCCCGTGAAGTGTTTGGGTTATTTTGGCCCTCGTGGGCTGTCTGTTCAGTACACACAGGACGTCCGTGGGTGTCTGTCAGCACACCCAGGACGTCCATGGGTGTCCGTCAGCACACCCAGGACGTCCGTGTGTGTCTGTCAGCATACACAGGACGTCTGTGGCTGTGTGTGTGTGTCTGTCAGCACACACAGGACGTCCGTGGCTGTCCATCAGTACACATATCAGCACGTTGGTCCTTGGACTCAGCATGCTGACTCTTCCCGTGGACTGTTCGGGTGATTTTGGCCCACGTGGGCTGTCTGTTCAGTACACACAGGACATTCGTGGGTGTCCGCCAGCACACACAGGACGTCTGTGGCTGTCCGTTTGTGTCTGTGTGTGTCCTTCTGTTTCCGTCAGCACACACAGGACGTCTGTGGCTGTCCATCAGTACACATATCAGCACTTTGGTCCTTGGACTCAGCACGCTGGCCCTTCCCGTGGACTGTTTGGGAGATTTTTGGCCCACGTGGGCTGTCTGTTTAGTACACACAGGACGTCCGTGGGTGTCTGCCAGCACACACAGGATGTCCGTGGCTGTCCGGCAGCACACACAGGACGTCTGTGGCTGTCGGTGTGTGTCCGTGTGTGTACGTGTGTGTCCGTCAGCACACACAGGACTTCTGTGGGTGTTCGTCAGCACACACAGGACCTCCGTGTGTGTTCGTAAGCACACACAGGACGTCCGTGGCTGTCCGTGTGTGTCCGTCCGCACACATAGGACGTTCGTGGCTGTCCATCAGTACACATATCAGCACGTTGGTCCTTAGACTCAGCTGGCTGACCCTTCCCGTGGACTGTTCGGGTGATTTTTTGGCCCACGTGGGCTGTCTGTTCAGTACACACAGAACGTCCGTGGGTGTCCGCCAGCACACATAGCACGTCCGTGGCTGTCCGTGTGTGTCTGTGTGTGTCCGTCTGTGTCCGTCAGCACACACAGGACGTCCGCGGCTGATGAGGCCATCCAAGTAGAGGTTCCCATAGTTAGGCACGGTCCGACTACCCGGAGTGGAACCAGGGCCTTGCGAGAAGGTTTCACCAAAGCTGTCCAGCATATCCTTGATCAAGATGGACAGACTGACCAGGACCAGCTGCTAATTGAGAAGATGGTCCAGTTGAAGATTCAAGATCAAGCCGGCCCAAAGGAGGTTCAGGACGCGGCCGACCCGATCCAGTTCAGACTCAACCAAGCCGGACTTCTCATTTCCACATCCGAGCTTGGTCCAGACTCAGTTTCTATTTCATCCACTCCAACTCTTTCCGGTTCTGAGATCTAGCCGACCACCAAGGGGAGTAGCATGTGTTGTACTCTTTTTCCTCACCAGGTTTTGTCCCATTGGGTTTTCTTGGTAAGGTTTTAATGAGGCAACATGCAAGCATGCTATTAGCCTTGGTCTAAGCCTTCTCAAACCGACCACCAGATGTCTGGTTTATTTTAATTTATTTGGTTAAGACTTTGGGCTAATGTTTCAGCCTCATTTTCGGCCAGCTTGTTTAAGGCCTTTTACTTTTGAGTCTCTTAAGGGATAAACCCTATATAACTCTTTCAAGTTGGCGATTTTTGCCTAAGTCTTTGATGAAATAATTTTGCCTTTGCAAACCAAAAACCCTAAGTCTTTTTCTGTGAGAAACAAGAGAGAGCAGCCGAATCTTATCAAGCTTCAAACCACCAAGCTTGTGGCGATTCTTCACCTCCATTCCATCCATCGATTTGCCTTGAGAGTGATACACATCCAGCAGGCCAAATCCCATAGCTATCCACCTCCATCCACTGTTCTTGTTGAGAGAGATACACATCCAGCAACAAGGATCCATCCCCCATACTTCTATCCTTCTTTTATTTTGATATCTTGCATCATATAGTTCTAGATTTTTCCATTCTATATAAAAATCCATAAAGAGTCATATTTGCTTCTGTTCTTCATTAACCATACTGTTTACTTTCTGTTCAATATTTTGATTCATAAAAACTCATAAAAATAGCATTCTTTTGTTTCAGGAACCAGACCGGCCAACTCCCAACCCATCGCGACCGTCTAGCCGTCCCATAAACGGCCGTCCGTCCCGTCCAGTCCGAGTCCTCGAACCTCAGACCGTCCGTCCGTCCTGTCCAGTCCGAGTCCTCGAGCCTCAGACCGTCCGTCCGTGCAGTCTGCTTACCGGCCTGTATCATTTTGGTATCAGAGCTCAAAGCTCCTACACCTTCGGTTGTATTCTATCCTTGCTACTTTGTTATTTGTTTGGTTCTTCAACTCGTCTTCTTTCCTGCATACCTTTTGATCCGTTTTTGTGCATCTTTCCTTCGAGTATTATGTTTTTGGCAACCATCGATTTTCACTTTCCTTTTTGATCGGATTTGCCATTTAATTGCATTTAATTTTTTTCTTGTCTTGCACTTCAAGTTTTCCATAAATTTTTTTAAAAAAAAGAAAGGTTGCATTTTCCTATTTTAACTTTTCGATTTTTTTAACAAAAAAAAAAAAGGAAAACTCACATTCATTGCATATATTAGTTAATATCCTTAGTCTTCTTCTACAGATTATTTGCAAGTCACCCTTTTCTTTCTCTCTTGTCGCAGGACAAAACCATGGGAGACCTAAATGGTGCACCAACACAAGCCGAGATCAATGCTCAGCTGATGGCTAACCATGCTGAACTCCAAGCCGCCCTGGCTACTGTGACTGAGCAGCTGGCTCATATAGCAGGAAGGGATCGAGCTAATGTACCACGGCCAAGGAGGAGAAACCAACCCGTTCCAGAGGAACAACAGTCCCAATCCAGTGAGGACAACTCGGACACTGACCGTACCGAACCAGAAGAGCCGCGGCGTGAACGAGCCGGACGTGGGAACCGACGGGAGTATCGGGTCCAAGGCGATGCAAGCCCGGTCCGAAGGAGATTCCGAGACGATGAAGTAGCTTGGCAAGGAGGCAAGGATCTCAAACTTACCCCTCCGACCTTTGCTGGAAAGGTTGACCCGGACGCCTACATTGAATGGGAGAGGCGCATGGAGTACATCTTTGAATACTACCGCTATACCGAGGCCAAGAAGATCGCCTTAGCCGCAGCCCAACTGACGGACAATGCCCTAACCTGGTGGGACAGGGAAGTAGCCGAGGTTGGCAGGGTCTATAGGATTGAGACTTGGGATGAGATGCGAGCTAAGCTCCGTGCAAGGTATATTCCCTCATATTATCAGCGGGACTTACTAAAACGTTTTCGCAAGTTGTCTCAGGGTACTAGGTCCGTAGAGGAGTACTTTGAGGAGTTTGAGGCTCTCAAGAACAAGCTCAGGACGCGCGAGACCGAAGAGGTTATGATGGCTCAGTTCTTGGAAGGCCTTCAAGACCGCATTGCTCGCAAGGTGGAGAGGCAAACCTACGTCAACTTCAATGATCTCCTCCACTATGCCATCCAGGCCGAGCAGCACATTAAACGGAAGAACGCCTCTAGTGCCAGGAACAAGACGCCATGGGCTTCAACCGGATCCAAGGGGTCTGAGAAGAACAAATCCATTGAAGTGGAAAACCGGTTCAAGAAGGGCCAAACCGACCAGTCCAAATCAGGTTCATCCGAACCAGGTAAGGGACAAGCACAAGCTCAAAGAACTCGTGATATTACTTGTTTCAAATGTCAGGGGAAGGGGCACTACGCTAGGGACTGTCCGAACAAGCGTGTCATGATCCTTAAGGCAGATGGCGAGTATGAGTCCCAAGACGAGGCCGATGTCGAGATGGCCGACTCAGGAGACGAGATAGTGGACTATGCTGAGACTGGTGAGCTACTGGTGGTCAGACGAGCTCTCAGTGCTCTCTTTGATCCAGAGACCGTCCAACGAGAAAACATCTTCCATACTAGATGTAGCGTGGAAGGCAAGGTATGTAGTCTAATTATTGATGGTGGCTCTTGCACTAACGTGGCCAGCAGGTACCTTGTTGAGAAGTTAGGGCTAGCAAAGTTGCCACACCCCAGGCCGTACAAGCTCAAGTGGCTCAATGATGAGACGGAGCTTAAAATCTCGGAGCAAGTTGTTGTTACCTTTTGTATTGGTAAGTACCAGGACCAGGTGAAGTGTGATGTGGTTCCTATGCAAGCCGGCCATCTACTGTTAGGGAGGCCTTGGCAGTTTGACAAGGAGACTATTCACCATGGGAGGACTAACATCTACAGCTTTACCCACAACAACAAGAAGCACAGCCTGGCTCCTCTCAGTCCACAAGAGGTGTACGAGATGCAGAGGGCCATGGATCAGTCTGGATTGTTTAGTAAAACTAACCTTTACATCTCTTCTAGTAAATTGATTAAATCATTGCATCAAGACACACAGGTGCTACTAATGGTTTTCAAGGAAGGTTGTTTTGCAGGTTTTGAGGCACCAGATTGTCCAGCTGAGATGCAAGGGCTAATGGACCAGTACAAGGACGTGTTCCCTGAAGAGATACCAGCCGGCTTACCACCCCTCCGAGGCATCGAACATCAGATAGACTTTGTGCCAGGCGCCCCACTTCCAAACCGAGCCGCATACCGAGTCAATCCGGAGGAGGCTAAGGAGCTGGAGAGACAGGTCCAAGACCTCATGGACAAGGGATACATTCGAGAGAGTCTCAGCCCATGTGCAGTACCCGTCCTATTGGTGCCTAAGAAGGATGGAACGTGGCGTATGTGTGTTGATTGCCGAGCCATCAACAACATCACCATAAAATATCGGTACCCCATTCCTAGACTTGATGATATGTTAGATGAATTGAGTGGTTCCACCGTGTTTTCCAAGATTGATCTTAGGAGTGGCTATCACCAAGTTCGGATGAAGGAGGGAGACGAGTGGAAGACTGCTTTCAAAACCAAGCAAGGCTTGTATGAGTGGCTGGTGATGCCATTTGGTCTTACCAACGCCCCTAGTACCTTCATGAGGCTTATGAACGAGGTTCTAAGGCCTTACATTGGTAAATTTGTGGTTGTCTATTTTGATGACATATTGATCTATAGTCAGTGCTTATCCGATCACATTAGTCATGTAGAACAGGTTTTGAAGGCTCTCAGGCAGGAAGGACTCTTTGCCAATCTCAAGAAGTGTGTATTTTGCACTGACCAGTTAATATTTTTAGGCTTTGTTGTGAGTTCACAGGGTTTGAAGGTCGATGAGGAGAAGATCAAGGCCATCCAAGACTGGCCCACACCGACCACTATTGGGCAAGTCCGAAGTTTCCATGGCCTAGCCAGCTTCTATAGGCGGTTTGTCAAGGACTTCAGCACCATTGCCGCACCCATGACCTCAGTAATCAAGAAGAATGTATCCTTTGTTTGGGGCCCTGCCCAAGAGGAGTCTTTCAACAAGCTTAAATATAGTTTAACTCATGCACCCGTTCTTACACTCCCTGATTTTAATAAAACTTTTGAGATTGAGTGTGATGCATCAGGTACAGGCATTGGAGCTGTCCTCACTCAAGGGGGGCGACCAGTGGCATTCTTTAGTGAAAAACTGAGTGGAGCTGCCCTCAACTACCCAACCTATGACAAAGAGCTATACGCTCTAGTAAGGTCCCTTGAAACTTGGCAGCATTACCTATTGTCTAAGGAATTTGTTATTCATACAGATCATGAGACACTTAAGCACTTGAGGGGGCAGACCACACTCAAGAAGAGGCACGCCAGATGGCTCGAGTTCGTGGAGACCTTTCCCTATGTGATCAAGTACAAGAAGGGCAAGGACAATGTGGTGGCCGATGCACTGTCCCGGAGACACACTCTCATTGTGACCATGGAGGCCAAGATCATGGGTTTCGAGCATATTAAAGAATCTTATGCCACTGATCTTGATTTTAATGAAGTTTTCAGGAACACTGAGAAGGGGGCTTTTGGGGCATACTACCAGCACGAGGGGTTCCTGTTCAAGGGAAAGAGGCTGTGCATTCCCAAAGGAGCCATGAGGGAACTTCTGGTTCGGGAGGCCCATGGTGGCGGCCTCATGGGACACTTTGGTCGGGACAAGACTTTGAGTGTCCTAACTGAACATTTCTTTTGGCCAAACATGAAGAGGGATGTGGAGAGCATATGCGCCAAGTGCACTACTTGCCTCAAAACCAAGTCCAGGTCACATCCTTACGGTTTACAAATGCCATTACCGATTCCTAACCACCCTTGGGTAGACATTTCTATGGACTTTGTGCTGGGTTTGCCCAAGATAAACCACAAGGATTCCATTTTTGTAGTGGTAGACAGGTTCTCCAAGATGGCCCATTTCATAGCCTGTAACACCACTAATGATGCCACTCAGACCGCCGACCTATTCTTCAAAGAAGTGGTTCGACTACATGGTGTTCCCCGAACCATTGTCTCTGACCGTGATACCAAGTTCCTCAGCCATTTCTGGAGGACACTATGGGGCAAGTTCGGAACCAAGCTACTATTCTCGACCACTTGCCACCCCCAGACCGACGGCCAGACTGAGGTAGTAAACCGTACGCTTTCTCAACTGTTGAGAGCTACGGTCGGTAAGAATTTAAGAAATTGGTTGTCTTGTTTGCCTTTTGTTGAGTTTGCTTATAACCATGCTAGGCACTCTACTACTAACCTGTCACCTTTTGAGATTGTTTATGGGTTTCAGCCAGAGACTCCTTTGGACTTCACCGAGCTGCCCAGCTCTATGTACCGCAGTCGTGATGGAGCCGCCAAGGCCGAGTTTGTTAAGAATATGCACCTAAAGGTCAAGGAGAGGATAGAAGCCAAGGCGGCTAAGGTCAAGGCCAAGTATGACCAGAAGAGGAAGGAGATACTGTTCGAACCCGGGGACTTGGTGTGGTTACACATGCGGCCCGAGAGGTTTCCAGAAGCCCGGAAGTCCAAGCTCTCTCCTCGTGGAACAGGACCATTCCGCATCCTAAAGAAGATCAACGACAACGCCTATATCCTTGACCTCCCTGCTGAATTTAAAATTTCACATACTTTCAATGTCTCGGATTTGTCTCCTTTCCATGCAGATAGTGATGACTTTGCAGATGATGGTGTTCTGAGGCCAGAACCTCTTCAAGAGGGAGGGAATGATGAGGCCATCCAAGTAGAGGTTCCCATAGTTAGGCACGGTCCGACTACCCGGAGTGGAACCAGGGCCTTGCGAGAAGGTTTCACCAAAGCTGTCCAGCATATCCTTGATCAAGATGGACAGACTGACCAGGACCAGCTGCTAATTGAGAAGATGGTCCAGTTGAAGATTCAAGATCAAGCCGGCCCAAAGGAGGTTCAGGACGCGGCCGACCCGATCCAGTTCAGACTCAACCAAGCCGGACTTCTCATTTCCACATCCGAGCTTGGTCCAGACTCAGTTTCTATTTCATCCACTCCAACTCTTTCCGGTTCTGAGATCTAGCCGACCACCAAGGGGAGTAGCATGTGTTGTACTCTTTTTCCTCACCAGGTTTTGTCCCATTGGGTTTTCTTGGTAAGGTTTTAATGAGGCAACATGCAAGCATGCTATTAGCCTTGGTCTAAGCCTTCTCAAACCGACCACCAGATGTCTGGTTTATTTTAATTTATTTGGTTAAGACTTTGGGCTAATGTTTCAGCCTCATTTTCGGCCAGCTTGTTTAAGGCCTTTTACTTTTGAGTCTCTTAAGGGATAAACCCTATATAACTCTTTCAAGTTGGCGATTTTTGCCTAAGTCTTTGATGAAATAATTTTGCCTTTGCAAACCAAAAACCCTAAGTCTTTTTCTGTGAGAAACAAGAGAGAGCAGCCGAATCTTATCAAGCTTCAAACCACCAAGCTTGTGGCGATTCTTCACCTCCATTCCATCCATCGATTTGCCTTGAGAGTGATACACATCCAGCAAGCCAAATCCCATAGCTATCCACCTCCATCCACTGTTCTTGTTGAGAGAGATACACATCCAGCAACAAGGATCCATCCCCCATACTTCTATCCTTCTTTTATTTTGATATCTTGCATCATATAGTTCTAGATTTTTCCATTCTATATAAAAATCCATAAAGAGTCATATTTGCTTCTGTTCTTCATTAACCATACTGTTTACTTTCTGTTCAATATTTTGATTCATAAAAACTCATAAAAATAGCATTCTTTTGTTTCAGGAACCAGACCGGCCAACTCCCAACCCATCGCGACCGTCTAGCCGTCCCATAAACGGCCGTCCGTCCCGTCCAGTCCGAGTCCTCGAACCTCAGACCGTCCGTCCGTCCTGTCCAGTCCGAGTCCTCGAGCCTCAGACCGTCCGTCCGTGCAGTCTGCTTACCGGCCTGTATCATTTTGGTATCAGAGCTCAAAGCTCCTACACCTTCGGTTGTATTCTATCCTTGCTACTTTGTTATTTGTTTGGTTCTTCAACTCGTCTTCTTTCCTGCATACCTTTTGATCCGTTTTTGTGCATCTTTCCTTCGAGTATTATGTTTTTGGCAACCATCGATTTTCACTTTCCTTTTTGATCGGATTTGCCATTTAATTGCATTTAATTTTTTTCTTGTCTTGCACTTCAAGTTTTCCATAAATTTTTTAAAAAAAAAGAAAGGTTGCATTTTCCTATTTTAACTTTTCGATTTTTTTAACAAAAAAAAAAAAAGGAAAACTCACATTCATTGCATATATTAGTTAATATCCTTAGTCTTCTTCTACAGATTATTTGCAAGTCACCCTTTTCTTTCTCTCTTGTCGCAGGACAAAACCATGGGAGACCTAAATGGTGCACCAACACAAGCCGAGATCAATGCTCAGCTGATGGCTAACCATGCTGAACTCCAAGCCGCCCTGGCTACTGTGACTGAGCAGCTGGCTCATATAGCAGGAAGGGATCGAGCTAATGTACCACGGCCAAGGAGGAGAAACCAACCCGTTCCAGAGGAACAACAGTCCCAATCCAGTGAGGACAACTCGGACACTGACCGTACCGAACCAGAAGAGCCGCGGCGTGAACGAGCCGGACGTGGGAACCGACGGGAGTATCGGGTCCAAGGCGATGCAAGCCCGGTCCGAAGGAGATTCCGAGACGATGAAGTAGCTTGGCAAGGAGGCAAGGATCTCAAACTTACCCCTCCGACCTTTGCTGGAAAGGTTGACCCGGACGCCTACATTGAATGGGAGAGGCGCATGGAGTACATCTTTGAATACTACCGCTATACCGAGGCCAAGAAGATCGCCTTAGCCGCAGCCCAACTGACGGACAATGCCCTAACCTGGTGGGACAGGGAAGTAGCCGAGGTTGGCAGGGTCTATAGGATTGAGACTTGGGATGAGATGCGAGCTAAGCTCCGTGCAAGGTATATTCCCTCATATTATCAGCGGGACTTACTAAAACGTTTTCGCAAGTTGTCTCAGGGTACTAGGTCCGTAGAGGAGTACTTTGAGGAGTTTGAGGCTCTCAAGAACAAGCTCAGGACGCGCGAGACCGAAGAGGTTATGATGGCTCAGTTCTTGGAAGGCCTTCAAGACCGCATTGCTCGCAAGGTGGAGAGGCAAACCTACGTCAACTTCAATGATCTCCTCCACTATGCCATCCAGGCCGAGCAGCACATTAAACGGAAGAACGCCTCTAGTGCCAGGAACAAGCCACCATGGGCTTCAACCGGATCCAAGGGGTCTGAGAAGAACAAATCCATTGAAGTGGAAAACCGGTTCAAGAAGGGCCAAACCGACCAGTCCAAATCAGGTTCATCCGAACCAGGTAAGGGACAAGCACAAGCTCAAAGAACTCGTGATATTACTTGTTTCAAATGTCAGGGGAAGGGGCACTACGCTAGGGACTGTCCGAACAAGCGTGTCATGATCCTTAAGGCAGATGGCGAGTATGAGTCCCAAGACGAGGCCGATGTCGAGATGGCCGACTCAGGAGACGAGATAGTGGACTATGCTGAGACTGGTGAGCTACTGGTGGTCAGACGAGCTCTCAGTGCTCTCTTTGATCCAGAGACCGTCCAACGAGAAAACATCTTCCATACTAGATGTAGCGTGGAAGGCAAGGTATGTAGTCTAATTATTGATGGTGGCTCTTGCACTAACGTGGCCAGCAGGTACCTTGTTGAGAAGTTAGGGCTAGCAAAGTTGCCACACCCCAGGCCGTACAAGCTCAAGTGGCTCAATGATGAGACGGAGCTTAAAATCTCGGAGCAAGTTGTTGTTACCTTTTGTATTGGTAAGTACCAGGACCAGGTGAAGTGTGATGTGGTTCCTATGCAAGCCGGCCATCTACTGTTAGGGAGGCCTTGGCAGTTTGACAAGGAGACTATTCACCATGGGAGGACTAACATCTACAGCTTTACCCACAACAACAAGAAGCACAGCCTGGCTCCTCTCAGTCCACAAGAGGTGTACGAGATGCAGAGGGCCATGGATCAGTCTGGATTGTTTAGTAAAACTAACCTTTACATCTCTTCTAGTAAATTGATTAAATCATTGCATCAAGACACACAGGTGCTACTAATGGTTTTCAAGGAAGGTTGTTTTGCAGGTTTTGAGGCACCAGATTGTCCAGCTGAGATGCAAGGGCTAATGGACCAGTACAAGGACGTGTTCCCTGAAGAGATACCAGCCGGCTTACCACCCCTCCGAGGCATCGAACATCAGATAGACTTTGTGCCAGGCGCCCCACTTCCAAACCGAGCCGCATACCGAGTCAATCCGGAGGAGGCTAAGGAGCTGGAGAGACAGGTCCAAGACCTCATGGACAAGGGATACATTCGAGAGAGTCTCAGCCCATGTGCAGTACCCGTCCTATTGGTGCCTAAGAAGGATGGAACGTGGCGTATGTGTGTTGATTGCCGAGCCATCAACAACATCACCATAAAATATCGGTACCCCATTCCTAGACTTGATGATATGTTAGATGAATTGAGTGGTTCCACCGTGTTTTCCAAGATTGATCTTAGGAGTGGCTATCACCAAGTTCGGATGAAGGAGGGAGACGAGTGGAAGACTGCTTTCAAAACCAAGCAAGGCTTGTATGAGTGGCTGGTGATGCCATTTGGTCTTACCAACGCCCCTAGTACCTTCATGAGGCTTATGAACGAGGTTCTAAGGCCTTACATTGGTAAATTTGTGGTTGTCTATTTTGATGACATATTGATCTATAGTCAGTGCTTATCCGATCACATTAGTCATGTAGAACAGGTTTTGAAGGCTCTCAGGCAGGAAGGACTCTTTGCCAATCTCAAGAAGTGTGTATTTTGCACTGACCAGTTAATATTTTTAGGCTTTGTTGTGAGTTCACAGGGTTTGAAGGTCGATGAGGAGAAGATCAAGGCCATCCAAGACTGGCCCACACCGACCACTATTGGGCAAGTCCGAAGTTTCCATGGCCTAGCCAGCTTCTATCGGCGGTTTGTCAAGGACTTCAGCACCATTGCCGCACCCATGACCTCAGTAATCAAGAAGAATGTATCCTTTGTTTGGGGCCCTGCCCAAGAGGAGTCTTTCAACAAGCTTAAATATAGTTTAACTCATGCACCCGTTCTTACACTCCCTGATTTTAATAAAACTTTTGAGATTGAGTGTGATGCATCAGGTACAGGCATTGGAGCTGTCCTCACTCAAGGGGGGCGACCAGTGGCATTCTTTAGTGAAAAACTGAGTGGAGCTGCCCTCAACTACCCAACCTATGACAAAGAGCTATACGCTCTAGTAAGGTCCCTTGAAACTTGGCAGCATTACCTATTGTCTAAGGAATTTGTTATTCATACAGATCATGAGACACTTAAGCACTTGAGGGGGCAGACCACACTCAAGAAGAGGCACGCCAGATGGCTCGAGTTCGTGGAGACCTTTCCCTATGTGATCAAGTACAAGAAGGGCAAGGACAATGTGGTGGCCGATGCACTGTCCCGGAGACACACTCTCATTGTGACCATGGAGGCCAAGATCATGGGTTTCGAGCATATTAAAGAATCTTATGCCACTGATCTTGATTTTAATGAAGTTTTCAGGAACACTGAGAAGGGGGCTTTTGGGGCATACTACCAGCACGAGGGGTTCCTGTTCAAGGGAAAGAGGCTGTGCATTCCCAAAGGAGCCATGAGGGAACTTCTGGTTCGGGAGGCCCATGGTGGCGGCCTCATGGGACACTTTGGTCGGGACAAGACTTTGAGTGTCCTAACTGAACATTTCTTTTGGCCAAACATGAAGAGGGATGTGGAGAGCATATGCGCCAAGTGCACTACTTGCCTCAAAACCAAGTCCAGGTCACATCCTTACGGTTTACAAATGCCATTACCGATTCCTAACCACCCTTGGGTAGACATTTCTATGGACTTTGTGCTGGGTTTGCCCAAGATAAACCACAAGGATTCCATTTTTGTAGTGGTAGACAGGTTCTCCAAGATGGCCCATTTCATAGCCTGTAACACCACTAATGATGCCACTCAGACCGCCGACCTATTCTTCAAAGAAGTGGTTCGACTACATGGTGTTCCCCGAACCATTGTCTCTGACCGTGATACCAAGTTCCTCAGCCATTTCTGGAGGACACTATGGGGCAAGTTCGGAACCAAGCTACTATTCTCGACCACTTGCCACCCCCAGACCGACGGCCAGACTGAGGTAGTAAACCGTACGCTTTCTCAACTGTTGAGAGCTACGGTCGGTAAGAATTTAAGAAATTGGTTGTCTTGTTTGCCTTTTGTTGAGTTTGCTTATAACCATGCTAGGCACTCTACTACTAACCTGTCACCTTTTGAGATTGTTTATGGGTTTCAGCCAGAGACTCCTTTGGACTTCACCGAGCTGCCCAGCTCTATGTACCGCAGTCGTGATGGAGCCGCCAAGGCCGAGTTTGTTAAGAATATGCACCTAAAGGTCAAGGAGAGGATAGAAGCCAAGGCGGCTAAGGTCAAGGCCAAGTATGACCAGAAGAGGAAGGAGATACTGTTCGAACCCGGGGACTTGGTGTGGTTACACATGCGGCCCGAGAGGTTTCCAGAAGCCCGGAAGTCCAAGCTCTCTCCTCGTGGAACAGGACCATTCCGCATCCTAAAGAAGATCAACGACAACGCCTATATCCTTGACCTCCCTGCTGAATTTAAAATTTCACATACTTTCAATGTCTCGGATTTGTCTCCTTTCCATGCAGATAGTGATGACTTTGCAGATGATGGTGTTCTGAGGCCAGAACCTCTTCAAGAGGGAGGGAATGATGAGGCCATCCAAGTAGAGGTTCCCATAGTTAGGCACGGTCCGACTACCCGGAGTGGAACCAGGGCCTTGCGAGAAGGTTTCACCAAAGCTGTCCAGCATATCCTTGATCAAGATGGACAGACTGACCAGGACCAGCTGCTAATTGAGAAGATGGTCCAGTTGAAGATTCAAGATCAAGCCGGCCCAAAGGAGGTTCAGGACGCGGCCGACCCGATCCAGTTCAGACTCAACCAAGCCGGACTTCTCATTTCCACATCCGAGCTTGGTCCAGACTCAGTTTCTATTTCATCCACTCCAACTCTTTCCGGTTCTGAGATCTAGCCGACCACCAAGGGGAGTAGCATGTGTTGTACTCTTTTTCCTCACCAGGTTTTGTCCCATTGGGTTTTCTTGGTAAGGTTTTAATGAGGCAACATGCAAGCATGCTATTAGCCTTGGTCTAAGCCTTCTCAAACCGACCACCAGATGTCTGGTTTATTTTAATTTATTTGGTTAAGACTTTGGGCTAATGTTTCAGCCTCATTTTCGGCCAGCTTGTTTAAGGCCTTTTACTTTTGAGTCTCTTAAGGGATAAACCCTATATAACTCTTTCAAGTTGGCGATATGGGTGTCCGTCAGCACACACAGGACATCCGTGTGTTTCCGTCAGCACACACATGACGTCCGTGGCTGTCCGTCAGCACACACAGGATGTCCGTGGCTGTCCATCAGTACACATATCAGCACGTTGGTCCTTGCACTCAGCACGCTGGCCCTTCCTGTGGACTGTTTGCGTGATTTTGGCCCTCGCGGGCTGTCTGTTCTGTACACACAGGACGTCTGTGGGTGTCCGCCAGCACACACAGGACGTCCATGGCAGTCTGTGGCTGTCCGTCAGCACACACAGGACGTCTGTGGCTGTCTGTGTGTGTCCGTGTGTTTCCGTCAGCACACATAGGACGTCCGTGTCTGTCCATCAGTACACATGTCAGCACGCTGGTCCTTGGACTCAGCACACTGGCCCTTCCCGTGGACTGTTCGGGTGATTTTGGCCCATGTGGGCTGTCTGTTCAGTACAAACAGGACGTCTGTGGGTGTCCGTCAAAACACAGGACGTTCGTGTGTGTCCGTCAGCACACACAGGACGTTCGTCGCTGTCCGAGTGTGTCCGTCAGCACACACAGAACGTCCGTGGCTGTCCATCAGTACACATATCAGCACGTTGGTCCTTGGAATCAGCACGCTGGCCCTTCCCGTGGACTGTTTGGGTGATTTTGGCCCACGTGGGCTGTTTGTTCAGTACACACAGGACGTCCGTGGGGGTCTGCCAGCACACACAGGACATCTGTGCCTGTCCGTGGCTGTCCGTCAGCACACACAGGACGTCTGTGGCTGTCCGTGTGTGTCCCTGGGTGTCCGTCAGCACACACAGGACGTCCGTGTGTGTCCGTCAAAACACAGGACGTCTGTTGCTGTCCGTGTGTGTCCGTCAGAACACACATGATATCCGTGGCTGTCCATTAGTACACATATCAGCACGTTGGTCCTTGGACTCAGCACGCTGGCCCTTCCCTTGGACTGTTTGGGTGATTTTAGCCCACGTAGGCTGTCTGTTCAGTACACACAGGACGTCCGTGGGTGTCTACCACCACACACAGGACGTCTGTGCCTGTCCGTGGGTGTCCGCCACCACACACAGGACGTCCGTGGGTGTCCGCCACCACACACAGGACGTTCGTGGCTGTCCATTAGTACACATATCAGCACGTTGGTCCTTGGACTCAGCACGCTGGCCCTTCCCGTGGACTGTTTGGGTGATTTTGGCCCACGTGGGCTGTCTGTTTAGTACACACAGGACGTCCGTGGGTGTCTGCCACCACACACAGGACGTCTGATCCGAGCGGCCCAAGATCAGGACGAGAACATGAAGATGGTTGCTCGGAACGACCTTTACTGAGTATCAAATCGCCAAGGACGGTACGATCTTAGTTCATGGTCGGATCAGCGTACCCAATGATAGGAGTTTAAAGGACGAGATCCTTAGAGATGCTCACAAATCTAGATTCTCGATCCATCCTGGAGTGACCAAGATGTATCATAATCTCAGACAGTACTATCATTGGATACGGATGAAGGTCTATGTGGCCGAATGGGTGGCCAAATGTCATACTTGTCAAGTCGTTAAAGGCCGAACAACAAGTTTCGAGTGGACTGCTTTAGAGCCTACCTATTCCGGAATGGAAGTGGGATCACATCACGATGGACTTCGTGACAGGATCGACTAACCAAGTCTGCCCACTTCCTGGCCATCAAAAAGACTGATGGAGTCGACCGGATTGTGAGTAAGTACAATGACGAGATTGTGAGGCTACACGGAGTACCCTCAAGTATAGTTTCGGATAGAGATTTGAGGTCCACATCTCACTTCTGGCAAGCTTTTCAAAAAGCTTTTGGAACAAGAGTGAACATGAGTACGGCTTATCATCCCCAAACGGATGGGCAGTCGGAAAGAACTATACGGACGCTGGAGGACACGCTTCGAGCATATGTTCTCGATTGGGGTGATTCCTGGGAACGGCAATTGCCGTTAGTGGAGTTCGCCTACAATAACATCTTCCACTCAAGTATAGGCATGTCGCCATACGAAGCTTTGGATGGACGACCATGCAGGACACCGTTATGCTGGACCCAAGTGGGGGAACGCAGCATGATAGGCCCCGAGATCGTGGAGGAAACCACAGAGAAGATCAAGTCCGTGCGGGACAAGATGAGGGCCGCACAGGACAGACAAAAGCACTATGCTGACAAACAAAGGAAAGAACTGGAGTTTGCAGTGGGTGATATGGTCTATCTCAAAATGATTACCTTTAAAGGTAGAGTGCAAGTTTCTGGTAAAAGGAAATTGGATCCAAGATACCTAGGGCCGTTCAGAGTCATAGAACGAGTGGGTAGTGTGGCATACAAGTTGGACTTACCATCTGAGATGGAAGCCTTTCACAATGTATTCCATATCTCCCAACTCCGGAAGTGCTTGACGGATCAGGACATCTTAATACCAGAAATACCATCTGATCTAGGTACGAACCTAACCTTGGAAACAAGGCCGGTTCGGATCGTAGATAGGATGGAAAAAGCAATGAGAAAGAAAACAATCTAGATGGTCAAGGTCATTTGGGATTGTAATGGTCGAGAAGAGACCACTTGGGAGACGAAGGCCAGGATGAAGGCCAAGTTTCCAAATTGGTTCGACCAGTTTGTGTTGGATGAAACACATGACTCGGATTCGAGGACGAATCCATTGCTAGTGGGGGAGACTGGTAACATCCCGGATCCTGAATAGGATCATTGGGAAGGCCATGGTTCGAGGAAACGTACTAGTCTGTCTTAAGACATCAAGGTAAGCGTCAGCTAGACCGAGCAGGACGGTAGCTGGACGAATGGAACGGGTAGCTCAACCAGCTCAACGGAGTTAGGTTAAGCTACATCCAGCTCGGACACTACAAGGTCAGCTCCACTAGCTGGACTACTAGCTCACTCAGCTGAGGCAGCTGGAGGTCAGCTCATCTCAGCTGGACGGACTGTTCGGGTTTCGGTCTGATGGTCTGGGTCCGGGCCGGTGGCAGGCCATGGGGGTCTGGCCATGAGGTCATGGACCATTGGGGCTTAGTACAAGGCCATGGGCTAAGTCCAGAAGAGTTGGGTAAGGCTTTGGGCCTCTGTCCGACCCAACCCATGCGGTATTGGCGAAGGGACGCATGCGGCCGAGAGGGTGTAACCCTTGGCCGATTGTGCCCATCCGCTGGCCAGTCATGCCTGTTTGTGAGGAAAGACTTACCCCCTCGTTTTCTATAAATATGGGGTCCTCTCTGTCGATTTCATTTATCCAATCCAGAGTAGAATACTCAGAGAAATCATAGAGAGAGAGAAAGAAAGAGAGAGAGAGTTTCCGGCCAAAGCAAGGCCGATTGTGTGGTTGTTAGGTTTCCGGCGATCTGATCGTTTGTTAAGCAACCTCCGATCAAGTATGGGAGACCGAGAGCAGGAGAAGAGCGTGGAGAACCCTGACCTGGTTCAGAAGGTATGTGGTGGGCTTTGGCCGCACCAGTCCGAACAGACGGTCCTTGTGACCGCACCGCGGCTCTGGATGGTTCATTAGACCCGGCCGCTTCTCCTCTTCTTGTTCATATCCGGTCCATTCTCTTCTTTCTGATTATGCACGAAGGGTTGTGATGGTTCAGTCCAAGGGACACGTTCCTAGACTGGCGGGACATAACCAAACCGCTAACCTAGACGCTGGTCGGTTAGACGGTCAGTTCAAATCGCACCATAGACTGGGGGGTTGGACTAAACGGTTGGGCATGTCCCAAGAGGCACGAGTGGCCAAAGGTCACGAGTTACCAACGGTTGTGAGTTGCCAAAGGGTGTAAGTAACCAAGGGTTACGAACGCCAAGTGGTACGAGCACGAAGTGGTACGAGCACCAAGTGGTACGAGGACCAAGAGGTACCAAAGGCCGAGGGGGTGCGTGTACCAAGCGGTGCCTGTTGAGGCAGGCCGTGTCCGTTCCTTAGGGATCAGACCATGTCTTGTCCGTTGAGACAAGTACACGGTCCGTCCAGGCCACGGTAAGAGTCGCAAGGTCCGAGCGGCCATTGGCCTGACCGGATTGGGCGTGAGGCTTACTCGGCCGTTGGATCCAGGCCCAAGGCCGGATCAGGTAAGGAAGTCCATTGGGCCATTGAGCCGGACTTCTTCTAGGCCGGTCGCACCTAGATTCTATATGGATGGACGGATTGGTCTTCGGGACGATCCGGACTGTTCGTGTGTTCTGTTTATCTATTCTGGGCTGTCTATCTGATTCTAAGTCAAGGGGTGGTTGGTTGAATGACTTAGGATTCGGTAGGCAGGTTCATATCTTTTTATAAGTATATTGTCTGAGGTTTATCAATGTTCTAGGAACCAAGCCCAGCATTGTAGGATCGACCATTCCTATTCTCGGTTATGATTAATGCTTACCTATTTGTGGTTTCAGGAACTAAGGATGGTTCTGGTCAAGCCAAGGAGCCGTGAAGGCTCGGTCAGTGAGAGGCTGTGTAACGTCTGGTTAGATGATGCTAGGGACGAACTAGTGATTGTCTATGAAACTGTTAAGAAGTTGTGTATTGGATCTCATGTTTCTAAGTAATACAAAGTTTACACATTGTTATTCCGCTGTGCTATCTGTTAAATTGATTTAGAACCTCAGATTCGAACATGACTTTGTAAATGAAAGACTTAAAAATGAATCAAACAAGCAAAGAAATTGATTAAGTAGCAAACGGGTCCAGTCTTGTCGAGAGGCCGGATTCGGGCGTTACAGGGCACGACGGGGCTCTCACCCTCTCTGGCGCCCCTTTCCAGGGAACTTGGGCCCGGTCCGTCGCTGATGACGCTTCTCCAGACTACAATTTGAATGCCAAAGACGTCCGTCAACACACAAGACGTCCATGTGTATCCGTCAGCACACACAGGACGTCCGTGGCTGTCCGTGTGTGTCCGTGTGTGTCCGTCTGCACACACAGGACGTCCGTGGCTGTCCATTAGTACACATATCAGCACGTTGGTCCTTGGACTCAGCACGCTGGCCCTTCCCTTGGACTGTTTGGGTGATTTTAGCCCACGTAGGCTGTCTGTTCAGTACACACAGGACGTCTGTGGGTGTCTACCACCACACACAGGACGTCTGTGCCTGTCCGTGGGTGTCCGCCACCACACACAGGACGTCCGTGGGTGTCCGCCACCACACACAGGACGTCTGTGGCTGTCCATTAGTACACATATCAGCACGTTGGTCCTTGGACTCAGCACGCTGGCCCTTCCCGTGGACTGTTTGGGTGATTTTGGCCCACGTGGGCTGTCTGTTCAGTACACACAGGACGTCCGTGGGTGTCTGCCACCACACACAGGACGTCTGATCCGAGCGGCCCAAGATCAGGACGAGAACATGAAGATGGTTGCTCGGAACGACCTTTACTGAGTATCAAATCGCCAAGGACGGTACGATCTTAGTTCATGGTCGGATCAGCGTACCCGATGATAGGAGTTTAAAGGACGAGATCCTTAGAGATGCTCACAAATCTAGATTCTCGATCCATCCTGGAGTGACCAAGATGTATCATAATCTCAGACAGTACTATCATTGGATACGGATGAAGGTCTATGTGGCCGAATGGGTGGCCAAATGTCCAACTTGTCAAGTCGTTAAAGGCCGAACAACAAGTTTCGAGTGGACTGCTTTAGAGCCTACCTATTCCGGAATGGAAGTGGGATCACATCACGATGGACTTCGTGACAGGATCGACTAACCAAGTCTGCCCACTTCCTGGCCATCAAAAAGACTGATGGAGTCGACCGGATTGTGAGTAAGTACAATGACGAGATTGTGAGGCTACACGGAGTACCCTCAAGTATAGTTTCGGATAGAGATTCGAGGTCCACATCTCACTTCTGGCAAGCTTTTCAAAAAGCTTTTGGAACAAGAGTGAACATGAGTACGGCTTATCATCCCCAAACGGATGGGCAGTCGGAAAGAACTATACGGACGCTGGAGGACACGCTTCGAGCATATGTTCTCGATTGGGGTGATTCCTGGGAACGGCAATTGCCGTTAGTGGAGTTCGCCTACAATAACAGCTTCCACTCAAATATAGGCATGTCGCCATACGAAGCTTTGTATGGACGACCATGCAGGACACCGTTATGCTGGACCCAAGTGGGGGAACGCAGCATGATAGGCCCCGAAATCGTGGAGGAAACCACAGAGAAGATCAAGTCCGTGCGGGACAAGATGAGGGCCGCACAGGACAGACAAAAGCACTATGCTGACAAACGAAGGAAAGAACTGGAGTTTGCAGTGGGTGATATGGTCTATCTCAAAATGATTACCTTTAAAGGTAGAGTGCAAATTTCTGGTAAAAGGAAATTGGATCCAAGATACCTAGGGCCGTTCAGAGTCATAGAACGAGTGGGTAGTGTGGCATACAAGTTGGACTTACCATCTGAGATGGAAGCCTTTCATAATGTATTCCATATCTCCCAACTCCGGAAGTGCTTGACGGATCAGGACATCTTAATACCAGAAATACCATCTGATCTAGGTACGAACCTAACTTTGGAAACAAGGCCGGTTCGGATCGTAGATAGGATGGAAAAAGCAATGAGAAAGAAAACAATCTAGATGGTCAAGGTCATTTGGGATTGTAATGGTCGAGAAGAGACCACTTGGGAGACGAAGGCCAGGATGAAGGCCAAGTTTCCAAATTGGTTCGACCAGTTTGTGTTGGATGAAACACATGACTCGGATTCGAGGACGAATCCATTGCTAGTGGGGGAGACTTGTAACATCCCGGATCCTGAATAGGATCATTGGGAAGGCCATGGTTCGAGGAAACGTACTAGTCTGTCTTAAGACATCAAGGTAAGCGTTCCATTGCCGGATAAGAAGGTTAAGGACGTAAGAAACTTAGACTTAACCTTACACAAGTCGAGAGTCAGCTAGACCGAGCAGGACGGTAGCTGGACGAATGGAACGGGTAGCTCAACCAGCTCAACGGAGTTAGGTTAAGCTACATCCAGCTCGGACACTACAAGGTCAGCTCCACTAGCTGGACTACTAGCTCACTCAGCTGAGGCAGTTGGGGGTCAGCTCATCTCAGCTGGACGGACTGTTCGGGTTTCGGTCTGATGGTCCGGGTCCGGGCCGGTGGCAGGCCATGGGGGTCTGGCCATGAGGTCATGGACCATTGGGGCTTAGGACAAGGCCATGGGCTAAGTCCAGAAGAGTTGGGTAAGGCTTTGGGCCTCTGTCCGACCCAAACCCATGCGGTATTGGCGAAGGGACGCATGCGGCCGAGAGGGTGTAACCCTTGGCCGATTGTGCCCATCCGCTGGCCAGTCATGCCTGTTTGTGAGGAAAGACTTACCCCCTCGTTTTCTATAAATATGGGGTCCTCTCTGTCGATTTCATTTATCCAATCCAGAGTAGAATACTCAGAGAAATCATAGAGAGAGAGAAAGAAAGAGAGAGAGAGTTTCCGGCCAAAGCAAGGCCGATTGTGTGGTTGTTAGGTTTCCGGCGATCTGATCGTTTGTTAAGCAACCTCCGATCAAGTATGGGAGACCGAGAGCAGGAGAAGAGCGTGGAGAACCCTGACCTGGTTCAGAAGGTATGTGGTGAGCTTTGGCCGCACCAGTCCGAACAGACGGTCCTTGTGACCGCACCGCGGCTCTGGATGGTTCATTAGACCCGGCCGCTTCTCCTCTTCTTGTTCATATCCGGTCCATTCTCTTCTTTCTGATTATGCACGAAGGGTTGTGATGGTTCAGTCCAAGGGACACGTTCCTAGACTGGCGGGACATAACCAAACCGCTAACCTAGACGCTGGTCGGTTAGACGGTCAGTTCAAATCGCACCATAGACTGGGTGGTTGGACTAAACGGTTGGGCATGTCCCAAGAGGCACGAGTGGCCAAAGGTCACGAGTTACCAACGGTTGTGAGTTGCCAAAGGGTGTAAGTAACCAAGGGTTACGAACGCCAAGTGGTACGAGCACCAAGTGGTACGAGCACCAAGTGGTACGAGGACCAAGAGGTACCAAAGGCCAAGGGGGTGCGTGTACCAAGCGGTGCCAGTTGAGGCAGGCCGTGTCCGTTCCTTAGGGATCAGACCATGTCTTGTCCGTTGAGACAAGTACACGGTCCGTCCAGGCCAGGGTAAGAGTCGCAAGGTCCGAGTGGCCATTGGCCTGACCGGATTGGGCGTGAGGCTTACTCGGCCGTTGGATCCAGGCCCAAGGCCGGATCAGGTAAGGAAGTCCGTTGGGCCATTGAGCCGGACTTCTTCTAGGCCGGTCGCACCTAGATTCTATCTGGATGGACGGATTGGTCTTCGGGACGATCCGGACTGTTCGTGTGTTCTGTTTATCTATTCTGGGCTGTCTATCTGATTCTAAGTCAAGGGGTGGTTGGTTGAATGACTTAGGATTCGGTAGGCAGGTTCATATCTTTTTATAAGTATATTGTCTGAGGTTTATCAATGTTCTAGGAACCAAGCCCAGCATTGTAAGATCGACCAGTCCTATTCTCGGTTATGATTAATGCTTACCTATTTGTGGTTTCAGGAACTAAGGATGGTTCTGGTCAAGCCAAGGAGCCGTGAAGGCTCGGTCAGTGAGAGGCTGTGTAACGTCTGGTTAGATGATGCTAGGGACGAACTAGTGATTGTCTATGAAACTGTTAAGAAGTTGTGTATTGGATCTCATGTTTCTAAGTAATACAAAGTTTACACATTGTTATTCCGCTGTGCTATCTGTTAAATTGATTTAGAACCTCAGATTCGAACATGACTTTGTAAATGAAAGACTTAAAAATGAATCAAACAAGCAAAGAAATTGATTAAGTAGCAAACGGGTCCAGTCTTGTCGAGAGGCCGGATTCGGGCGTTACAGGGCACGACGGGGCTCTCACCCTCTCTGGCACCCCTTTCCAGGGAACTTGGGCCCGGTCCGTCGCTGATGACGCTTCTCCAGACTACAATTTGAATGCCAAAGACATCCGATTTTCAAGCTGGGCTCTTCCTGGTTCGCTCGCCGTTACTAAGGGAATCTTTTTTAGTTTCTTTTCCTCCGCTTATTGATATGCTTAAACTCAGTGGGTGATCCCGCCTGACCTGGAGTCGCGTTGAGGATTTTGGGTTATCAAGAGCTTTTGGACCAGAACGTCTGACAATATGACGAGAATTGAATTCACCACCGCATGTCAAGACGCTCCTGGCGTCCTTAGCTTGGATTTTGGCCAACCGCGTGCGTTAACACACGGGAGATCAGCTTTCGTCCCATATCCTCGAGAGGATGGGGGGACGACGATTTGTGACACCCAGGCAGACGTGCCCTCGGCCAGAAGGCTTGGGGCGCAACTTGCATTCAAAGACTCGATGGTTCATGGGATTCTGCAATTCACACCAAGTATCAAACTTTTCTACGTTCTTCATCGATGCGAGAGCCAAGAAATCCATTGCCGAGAGTCGTTTTAGACTTTACATTGCAGCACTGCTTCCAAACAAACACCGTCTCCGGGTTGGCGAAAGCAGGCCGTTTAGTTGCATTTTCCTTGACACTTTTCGTGCCGTGGTTTGATGATATCCGGAAGCTATGCGTACGATCCAACCAAAACTGAAGTCTTGGGCATGGATGAACGTATAACCAAGGAATCTGCACGCACAGTAAGAAACCGGCCTACCGAGAGTGATGTTTCATCATTCTCAGGTCGTTCTGTTTCCAGGGTACGACAATGATCCTTCCGCAGGTTCACCTACGAAAACCTTGTTACGACTTCTCCTTCCTCTAAATGATAAGGTTTAGTGGACTTCTCGCGATGTTGCAGACGGCAAACCACCCACGTCGCCGCGATCCGAACACTTCACCAGATCATTCAATCGGTAGGAGCGACGGGCGGTGTGTACAAAGGGAAGGGACATAGTCAACACGAGCTGATTACTCATGCTTACTAGGAATTCCTCGTTGAAGACCAACAATTGCAATGATCTATCCCCATCACGATGAAATTTCAAAGATTACCCGGGCCTATCGGCCAAGGTGTGAACTCGTTGAATACATCAGTGTAGCGCGGGTGCGGCCCAGAACATCTAAGGGCATCAAAGACCTGTTATTGCCTTAAACTTCCTTGGCCAAAATGGCCATACTCCCTCTAAGAAGCCGATCGTGAAGGGATGCCTCCACGTAGCTAGTTAGCAGGCTGAGGTCTCGTTCGTTAACGGAATTATCCAGTCAAATCGCTCCACCAACTAAGAACGGCCATGCACCACCACCCATAGAATCAAGAAAGAGCTCTCAGTCTGTCAATCCATACTATGTCTGGACCTGGTAAGTTTCCCCGTGTTGAGTCAAATTAAGCCGCAGGCTCCACTCCTGGTGGTGCCGTTCCGTCAATTCCTTTAAGTTTCAGCCTTGCGACCATACTCCCCCCGGAACCCAAAAACTTTGATTTCTCATAAGGTGCCAGCGGAGTCCTAAAAGCAACATCCGCTGATCCCTGGTCTGTGTGTGTCCGTGTGTGTCCGTCAACACACATAGGACGTCTGTGGCTGTCCATCAACACACATATCAGCACGCTGGTCCTTGGACTCAGCCCTTGCCGTGGACTGTTCGGGTGATTTTGGCACACGTGGGCTGTCTGTTCAGTACACACAGGACGTCCATGGGTGTCCGTCAACACACACAGTACGTTCATGTGTGTCCGTCAGCACACACAGGACGTCCGTGGCTGTTCGTGTGTGTCTGTGTGTCTCCATCAGCACACACAGGACGTTTGTGGCTGTCCATCAGTACACATATCTGCACGTTGGTCCTTGGACTAAGCACGGTGACCCTTCCCGTGGACTGTTCGGGTGATTTTGGCCCACATGGGCTGTCTGTTCAGTACACACAGGACGTCCGTGGGTTGTCCACCAGCACACACAGGACGTTCATGGTTGTTCGTGTCTATCCGTGTCTGTGTCCATCAGTACACACAGGACGTCCGTGGCTGTCCAATAGTACACATATCAGCACGTTGGTCCTTGGACTCAGCACGCTGGCCCTACCCGTGGACTGTTCGGGTGATTTTGGCCAACGTGGGCTGTCTGTTCAGTACACACAGAACGTTCGTGGGTGTCTGCCAGCACACACAGGACGTCCGTGGCTGTCTGTGGCTGTCTGTCAGCACACACAGGACGTCCGTGGCTGTCGGTGTGTGTCCGTCAGCACACACACGACGTCCATGGGTGTTCGTCATCACACACAGGACGTCTGTGTGGGTCTGTTAGCACACACAGGACGTCTGTGGCTGTCCATGTGTGTCCGTCAGCACACACAAAACGTCTTTGGCTGTCCATCAGTACACATATCAGCACGATCGTTCTTGGACTCAGCACGCTGACTCTTCCCGTGGACTGTTCGGGTGATTTTGGCCCATGTGGGCTGTCTGTTCAGTACACACAGGACGTCTGTGGGTGTCCGCCAGCACACACTGGACGTCCGTGGCTTTCCATGTGTGTCCGCCAGCACACACAGGACGTCCATTGCTTTCCGCGTGTGTCCGTCAGCACACACAGGACGTTCGTGGGTGTCCGTCAGCACACACAGGACATCCGTGTGTGTCCGTCAGCACACACATGACGTCCGTGGCTGTCCGTGTGTGACCGTCAGCACACACAGGATGTCCGTGGCTGTCCATCAGTACACATATCAGCACGTTGGTCCTTGCACTCAGCACGCTGGCCCTTCCTGTGGACTGTTTGCGTGATTTTGGCCCTCGCGGGCTGTCTGTTCTGTACACACAGGACGTCTGTGGGTGTCCGCCAGCACACGCAGGACGTCCATGGCTGTCTGTTGCTGTCCGTCAGCACACACAGGACGTCTGTGGCCGTCTGTGTGTGTCCATCAGTACACATATCAGCACGCTGGTCCTTGGACTCAGTACACTGGCCCTTCCCGTGGACTGTTCAGGTGATTTTGGCCCACGTGGGCTGTCTGTTCAGTACAAACAGGACGTCTGTGGGTGTCCGTCAAAACACAGGAGTTCCGTGTGTGTCCGTCAGCACACACAGGACGTTCGTGGCTGTCCGTGTGTGTCCGTGTGTGTCCGTCAGCACACACAGGACGTCCGTGGCTGTCCATCAGTACACATATCAGCACGTTGGTACTTGGACTCAGCACGCTGGCCCTTATGGTGGACTGTTTGGGTGATTTTGACCCACGTGGGCTGTCTGTTCAGTACACACAGGACGTCCGTGGGTGTCCGCCAGCACACACAGGACGTCTGTGCCTGTCTGTGGCTGTCCGTCAGCACACACAGGACGTCAGTGGCTGTCCGTGTGTGTCCGTCAGCACACACAGGACGTCTGTGGGTGCCGTCAGCACACACAGGACGTCCGTGTGTGTCCGTCAGCACACACAGGACGTCCATGGCTGTCCGTGTGTGTCCGTGTGTGTCCGTCAGCACACACAGGATGTCTGTGGCAGTCCAGCAGTACACATATCAGCATGTTGGTCCTTGGACTAAGCATGCTGGCCTTTCCCGTGGACTTTTTGGGTGATTTTGGCCCTCGCGGGCTGTCTGTTCAGTACACACAGGACGTCCGTGGGTGTCCGCCAGCACACACAGGACGTCCGTGGCTGTCTGTGGCTGTCCGTCAGCACACACACTCCGTCTGTGGCTGTCCGTGTGTGTCCGTCAGCACACATAGGACGTCCGTGTCTGTCCATCAGTACACATATCTGTACGCTGGTCCTTGGACTCAGCACACTGGCCCTTCCCGTTGACTGTTCGGGTGATTTTGGCCCACGTGGGCTGTCTGTTCAGTACACACAGGACGTCCGTGGGTGTCCGTCAACACACAGGATGTCCGTGTATGTCAGTCAGCACACACATGACGTCTGTGGCTGTCCGTGTGTGTCCGTGTGTGTCCGTCCGCACACACAGGATGTCTGTGGCTGTCCATCAGTACACATATCAGCACGTTGGTCATTGGACTCAGCATGCTGCCCCTTCCTGTGGACTGTTCGGGTGATTTTGGCCCACGTGGGCTGTCTGTTCAGTACACACAGGACATCCGTGGGTGTCCGCCAGCACACATAGGACGTCCTTGGCTGTCCATGTGTGTCCGTGTGTGTATGTCTGTGTTCACCAGCACACACAGGACGTCCGTGGCTGTCCATCAGTACACATATCAGCACGTTGGTCCTTGGACTCAGCACGCTGGCCCTTCCTGTGGACTGTTTGGGTGATTTTGGCCCACGTGGGCTGTCTGTTCAGTACACACAGCACGTCCGTGGGGGTCTGCCAGCACACACAGGCCATCTGTGCCTGTCTGTGGCTGTCCGTCAGCACACACAGGACGTCTGTGGCTGTCCGTGTGTGTCCGTGGGTGTCCGTCAGCACACACAGGACGTCCGTGTGTGTCCGTCAAAACACAGGACGTCTGTCGCTGTCCGTGTGTGTCCGTCAGAACACACATGACGTCCGTGGCTGTTCATCAGTACACATATCAGCACATTGGTCCTTGGACTCAGCATGCTGGCCCTTCCCCTGGACTGTTTGGGTGATTTTGCCCTCGCGGGCTGTCTGTTCAGTACACACAGTACATCCGTGGGTGTCCGCCAGCACACACAGGACGTCTGTGGCTGTATGTGGCTGTCCGTCAGCACACACAGGACGTCTGTGGCTGTCTGTGTGTGTCGGTGTGTGTCCGTCAGCACACATAGGACGTCCGTGTCTGTCCATGAGTACACATATCAGCACGCTGGTCCTTGGACTCAGCACACTGGCCCTTCCCGTGGACTGTTCGGGTGATTTTGGCCCACGTGGGCCGTCTGTTCAGTACACACACGACGTCTGTGGGTGTCCGTCAACACACAAGACGTCCGTGTGTATCCGTCAGCACACACAGGACGTCCGTGGCTGTCCGTGTGTGTCCGTGTGTGTCTGTCTGCACACACAGGACGTCTGTGGCTGTCCATTAGTATACATATCAGCACGTTGGTCCTTGGACTCAGCACGCTGGCCCTTCCCGTGGACTGTTTGGGTGATTTTGGCCAACGTGGGCTGTCTGTTCAGTACACACAGGACGTCCGTGGGTGTCCGCCACCACACACAGGACGTCTGTGCCTGTTCGTGGCTGTCCGTCAGCACACACAGGACGTCCGTGGCTGTCCGTGTGTGTCCGTCAGCACACACAGGACGTCGGTGGGTGTCCGTCAGCACACACAGGACGTCTGTGTGTGTCCGTCAGCACACACAGGACGTCCTTGGCTGTCCGTGTGTGTCCGTCTGTGTCCGTCGGCACACACAGGATGTCCGTGGCTGTCCATCAGTACACATATCAGTACGTTGGTCCTTGGACTCAGCACGCTGGCCCTTCCCGTGGACTGTTTGGGTGATTTTAGCCCTTGCGGGCTGTCTGTTCAGTACACACAGGACGTCCGTGGGTGTCCGCCAGCACACACAGGACGTCCATGGCTGTCTGTGGCTGTCCGTCAGCACACACAGGACGTCTGTGGCTGTCTGTGTGTGTCCGTCAGCACACATAGGACGTCCGTGTCTGTCCATCAGTACACATATCAGCACGCTGGTCCTTGGACTCGGCACACTGCCTTTTCCCGTGGACTGTTCGGGTGATTTTGGCCCACGTGGGCTGTCTGTTCAGTACACACAGGACGTCTGTGGGTGTCCGTCAACACACAGGACTTCCGTGTGTGTCCGTCAGCACACACAGGACGTCCGTGGCTGTCCGTGTGTGTCCGTCAGCACACACAGGACGTCCGTGGCTGTCCATCAGTACACATATCAGCACGTTGGTCCTTGGACTCAGCACGTTGACCCTTCCCATGGACTGTTTGGGTGATTTTGGCCAACGTGGGCTGTCTGTTCAGTACACACAGAATGTCCGTGGGTTGTCCGCCAGCACACATAGGACGTCCGTGGCTGTCCGTGTCTGGCCGTGTCTGTCCGTATGTGTCCGTCAGCACACACAGGACGTCCGTGGCTGTCCATCATTACACATATCAGCACGTTGGTCCTTGGACTCAGCACGCTGGCCCTTCCTGTGGACTGTTTGGGTGATTTTGGCCCACGTGGGCTGTCTGTTCAGTACACACAGCACGTCCGTGGGGTCTGCCAGCACACACAGGACATCTGTGCCTGTCTGTGGCTGTCCGTCAGCACACACAGGACGTCTGTGGCTGTCCGTGTGTGTCCGTGGGTGTCCGTCAGCACACACAGGACGTCCGTGTGTGTCCGTCAAAACACAGGACGTCTGTCGCTGTCCGTGTGTGTCCGTCAGAACACACATGATGTCCGTGGCTGTTCATCAGTACACATATCAGCACGTTGGTCCTTGGACTCAGCATGCTGGCCCTTCCCGTGGACTGTTTGGGTGATTTTAACCTCGCGGGCTGTCTGTTCAGTACACACAGTACATCCGTGGGTGTCCGCCAGCACACACAGGACGTCTGTGGCTGTATGTGGCTGTCCGTCAGCACACACATGACGTCTGTGGCTGTCTGTGTGTGTCGGTGTGTGTCCGTCAGCACACATAGGACGTCCGTGTCTGTCCATCAGTACACATATCAGCACGCTGGTCCTTGGACTCAGCACACTGGCCATTCCCGTGGACTGTTCGGGTGATTTTGGCCCACGTGGGCTGTCTGTTCAGTACACACACGACGTCTGTGGGTGTCCGTCAACACACAAGACGTCCGTGTGTATCCGTCAGCACACACAGGACGTCCGTGGCTGTCCGTGTGTGTCCGTGTGTGTCCGTCTGCACACACAGGACGTCCGTGGCTGTCCATTAGTATACATATCAGCACGTTGGTCCTTGGACTCAGCACGCTGGCCCTTCCCGTGGACTGTTTGGGTGATTTTGGCCAACGTGGGCTGTCTTTTCAGTACACACAGGACGTCCGTGGGTGTCCGCCACCACACACAGGACGTCTGTGCCTGTTCATGGCTGTCCGTCAGCACACACAGGACGTCCGTGGCTGTCCGTGTGTGTCCGTCAGCACACACAGGACGTCCGTGGGTGTCCGTCAGCACACACAGGACGTCCGTGTGTGTCCATCAGAACACACAGGACGTCCGTGGCTATCCGTGTGTGTCCGTCTGTGTCCGTCGGCACACAGAGGATGTCCGTGGCTGTCCATCAGTACACATATCAGCACGTTGGTCCTTGGACTCAGCACGCTGGCCCTTCCCGTGGACTGTTTGGGTGATTTTAGCCCTTGCGGGCTGTCTGTTCAGTACACACAGGACGTCTGTGGGTGTCCGCCAGCACACACAGGACATCCATGGCTGTCTGTGGCTGTCCGTCAGCACACACAGGACGTCTGTGGCTGTCTGTGTGTGTCCGTCAGCACACATAGGACGTCCGTGTCTGTCCATCAGTACACATATCAGCACGCTGGTCCTTGAACTCAGCACACTGCCTTTTCCCGTGGACTGTTCGGGTGATTTTGGCCCACGTGGGCTGTCTGTTCAGTACACACAGGACGTCTGTGGGTGTCCGTCAACACACAGGACTTCCGTGTGTGTCCGTCAGCACACACAGGACGTCCGTGGCTGTCCGTGTGTGTCCGTCAGCACACACAGGACGTCAGTGGCTGTCCATCAGTACACATATCAGCACGTTGGTCCTTGGACTCAGCACGCTGACCCTATGGACTGTTTGGGTGATTTTGGCCAACGTGGGCTGTCTGTTCAGTACACACAGAATGTCCGTGGGTTGTCCGCCAGCACACATAGGACGTCCGTGGCTGTCCGTGTCTGGCCGTGTCTGTCCGTATGTGTCCGTCAGCACACACAGGACGTCCGTGGCTGTCCATCAGTACACATATCAGCACGTTGGTCCTTGGACTCAGCACGTTGGCCCTTCCCGTGGACTGTTCGGGTGATTTTGGCCCACGTGCGCTATCTGTTCAGTACACACAGGACGTCCGTGGGTGTCCGCCAGCACACACAGGATGTCCGTGGATGTCCATCAGTACACATATCAGCACGCTGGTCCTTGGACTCAGCATGCTGGCCCTTCCCGTGGACTGTTCGGGTGATTTTGTCCCACAGGACACACAGGACGTCCGTGTGTGTCCATCAGCACACACAGGACGTTCGTGTGTGTCCGTCAGCACACACATGACGTCCGTGGCTTTCCGTCAGCACACACAGAACGTCCGTGGCTGTCCATCAGTACACATATCAGCATGCTGGTCCTTCCCTTGGCTGATTTTGGACAACCATAGACTGTCCGTGGACTGCCGATCATTACATATATCAGCACGCTGACCAGACGTATCAGCATGCTCGTCCTTCCCATGGACTGTTTGTGTACTGATTTTGGACAACTGATGCACCATGTCAGTACACATATCTGCACGCCTGCCCTTTCCGTAAAATGTTCGTGTACTGATCTGGACATGAGCTCAAGTTTTGATGGACTGGACTTTCCAAGTCAGTCTGATTGATGCTAGCCCGAGTTCTAATGAACTGATGGTCCAAGTGTACTTATGCTGGCTCAACTTTTTATAATCCCACCAAGTGTTAACATTTTTCCCTTGGTTTTTATTGTGGTATGATCGAGGCCAAGCGTACTGAAGGGCAAGCGTACTGAAGGGATGAATGAAAACTCTTTTGGGTTTTAATGCTCCCATCATGATGCTTTTGGCCGAGACTTGTGCACATGCGGGTTGCATTTCATCGGCCAATCTGAAATATTAGGGCGAGAGTGAATTTCACAAGGTAAAAATCTCGAACCTCCTCCGACGTCTTCTTATATACGTGATTTTTTTTGGGTTTTTTATTTTAAACGTTTTGGGGCGGAACGTGTGATTGGAAAGGGGGAGGGTCAAATCTTAGTGACAAAGGGCTGAATCTCAGTGGATCGTGGCAGCAAGGCCACTCTGCCACTTACAATACCCCGTCGCGTATTTAAGTCGTCTGCAAAGGATTCTACCCACCACTCGGTGGTAATTATAATTCAAGGCGGTCCGAACGGTGCTTCCGCCGAATGGACTTAGCCAACGACACGTGCCTTTGGGAGCCGAAGCCGCTACTGAGGGTCGGCAATTGGGCGGCAGGCGCATGCGTCGCTTCTAACCCGGATTCGGACTTAGAGGCGGTCAGTCATAATCCAGCGCACGGTAGCTTCACGCCACTGGCTTTTCAACCAACCGCGATGACCAATTGTGTGAATCAACGGTTCCTCTCGTACTAGGTTTGTTACAGGCTGGGATTCAGGGTGTGCAAGATGGATGATGGAAGCTTGATGGATCGATCAAATATATGATCGAGCGGGCAATATGGATGGAATCCGAGATGTGATCCTAAAACAAATTCAAATGCAATGAGATGAGGTTTATACTAATAACAAAATAAGATAACTAAACAAAATATAGGATGTAGTTAGGCTGATGGTCTTGAGACACTCTCAGCCTAATCAGTTGATGATTGAAGTGGATTGAGATGGTGCTTTGCTTCCTGGACTCATGTCTCTCTCAAGCTTGGCAAACGAATTGGAATGGAAGGATGGGGGATCGAGGACGCCACAAGACTCTATGGAAAGGAGCCTTGTTAAGTCAAGGTGCTTTGGAGTTGCTTCACACAAACACAAAAGACTTAGAACAATAGCTTTAAGAAAACTAGAAAACTGAATATTTCATATAACTTTCAAAGTGGGGGTGTTTTACAATGAAACAAAGACTAGAGCTTTATAGGCTCGACCAAGGACTCTCTAACAGTCTGAAAATGAACTAAGGAAAGAAAATAAATCGAAATAAAAGTCTTGGATGAGAAGGCTTTGATGGCTCCATGAAAACTAGCCGTTAGCTTGATTTGTGCCTTAAAAAGGATAACTTGGATGATCTTGTATCTGGACAGCTTCTGGACGTGGCCATGATCTTCAAGCCTTCCTGAAATACTCCTTGGTGTTAATAGAAGAGAATATGGCCGTTGGTCTTGTGCAAAAATCTGTAGAAACTCCTCCAAAGCATTTAGTGTAGATGTTGCCACATATGGAATGTTGATGGAGAGAGAGATCGGCCTGATCTCCTGGGTGCTGGTGCAGCTAAGGACTTCTTGGATGTCTTCTGAATGGTCTAGAGTATCTCCTGGTTCCCATAGATAGCTCTGGGTCGAACCAAGTTGAATTGGTTGAAGACTTTCCTTAAATGATGTCGGTTTGGCCAATTTGAGTAAACTGGCTTGATCCTTTAGTTTGATTGGGATCCATCTGATACAGTGTGGAATGGTGCTTCCTATGATGTTGTGGAGTGCCTCTGAATGACTTAGAAGGTCTCCAGGTTGACATTCTTAAGGTTGGTTTGATGTGAATCCCGGATCTTCCAAATAAGGCAAGTGTAGAGCTGGTTCGGCCGGTTTTGGGAAATTGATCATATCTTCCAATTTCCTTGGCCACTTGATACCACTCAAATTCCCTAATGAGTGTTACTCTCATCAAAAGAGGTTCAGATGTAGTACTTAGGGATCGAATCCACAAGGACCTAGGGAATAATTAAATCTAGTGTTTATTAATTCTAAGAGTTGTAAATGTTTAAATGAAATAGCAATAGTAACAAGCGAAAAAATAGTAAATGTAACTTGGTTGGAAATGATATTACATGCAGGGCCACTATTCAGGTGTTGGAGATTATAATACCTATAGATGCCTATTTGTTGCATGCATGATATGTTAGAGCTCAACCGCTTAACTCAGTGATCAGCTGTCGCATGTTTCACTGGTTAACAGGCTAGATCTCGTGTCTCAACGGTTAGTATGTCGACAACGAAAGAGTGTCGATTGATGGTCCTATTGGGACGTCGACCGATACACCTTTGCCTACGTCGATCGATAGTCAGTTGAGGACATCGATCGACGGATTCTAGCCAGGCCTATGCGCGAGTATGATATGCCCTATTAAGATACTAAATTGGCGGTTAGCCCTCTCTAGCAGTCCTAATATGATAGATAGATGTCAGGATGGGATAACAAGGATGCAATCCTATGATCAAGTTCTAGTTAGCAAGGCTAAAACAAGCAATGAATACAAATCTATCATGAATATCACAACAAGGCAGATCTATAGTTTGGGGCTAATCCCACAAACCTATCTGAACCATGGATCTAATAAGTGAACTACTCAGACATAGCAAAACAATTCATAACAATGAAGAAATATAAATTCATAGTATAGATGAAAAGAAATGAAAACAAGGAGTTCCAATCACAAGTGATCTTCTCTCCAAAACTCTCTCTTCTCTCTCAAAATAAAACTGTAACAAAAAGCTCTCCTCTGCCGTCAAAACACTTAGGCAGTATATAATCTACTAGGTTAAAAATTCGTCAGGGCATTTTCGTAATTTGGCTTGGCCTTGGGTTTTAAGTCCGCTGGATCCAAAATGTTGTGTGTCCAATGTCTCGACATCGATCGATGGTACTTGTGTACATCGATCGATGGTACTTGTGTACATTGATCGATATTAATCTTCATCTGTCGAGGCATCTCTTGGTGTCGATCGACAGCACTGGATGCGCATCGATCGATTGTTCTTCCTCTCGTCGACCTCTACATGGTCAGCTTGGATGAAATGTCCTTTAAGCTCCAAAATGCTCGAAAGTCATAACTTTACTCCGAAATGCACCTGAACCTGAAAACATACCTAGAAGAGTAGAAAACCTAGATATATATATAGTAAAACACCTATATACCATGGATGAAAACGGGTCAAATCCAAGGTATATCAACTCCCCCAGACTTACCCTTTTGCTTGTCCTCAAGCAAAACATACAGGCAGTCTCTCTAAAAGAGATTTGAAAATATTAGGGACTTAAGATTTTAAACCATAGAAATCTTTTCCTCAACAATTTTGCAACCACATTTAAAAGGTCCTAATCACAGAAGCACACTATGCAATATCTTAGCTTAGCAACCATTTCTAACATAACACAACTCATCAATTCACGTCTGACATCCCCTCTACTGACTTCATTTCTTAGCATAAATATAAAGTGAATGCTTTACCTTGGGAGTATCAATCATAGGATGCAAGGATTTCAGACAGGTATCTGGAGATGCAGGTAAAAATTAATTCTCAGTTTCTCTCTCTCTAATTTTCTCTCTTGAGTCAAAGTCTGCTTCCATTGCAGGATCAGTGACCAAGATTGGACAGGCTTCCATGAATCAAAACTTAATGGTGGTTGCCACCAAGCTTTGCAAAAGCGAGCCTTGAAAATTGCCGCCTCCAAGTCCCGTTTTGAACTCTTTTATTGGAGTCTTTATGAATCAAGCCTTAATGGTTTTAGCCACCAAGTCCTGTTGAGACTCATCCTAAGTAAACAATAGATCTTATTTTTATTTTTATTTTTTTTATTTTTTTTTATTTTATATACTCACTAACTATTCTAGGTTCGAAATTTAGAGAGAGAAAATGTGATAAATAATCTACATAAGGCGTTACCTTCCAGACCTGTCTGAAGAATCCGATCCCATGTATACCAAGCCCCAAGACAAGCAGTTATGTCAGGTTTAGTGTTGGAAATCAGCTTTGGTTACTTCATACGTTCAAGGCAAGTGTGTAGTTGATAGGTTGATCTGCTTTAGCATCTATAGTGCTATCTGCAATCAGTAATTCTAAAATGGTGCTAAAGATTGGTTAGATATTCAAGTTTAAATCAATATAGGATTATAGTCCTTATTTTCAATAGCTAAGCATAATTTATTAAAATTCCTTTTATATAAGAATATAATAAATTATATCAGTAAATCTCCCCCCTCAGACTTAAATTTCACTGTCCCAGTGTAACTCAGCTGGAGTTATGATGGAATAGTTCATGATGTACGAAATGTAACAAGTAGGGAAGATACATCTGACCGGATTAGATATTGATCGATGGGAAAGTGTTGCATCGATCGTCGTGTGGTTGTCTATGTCGAGCGATGTCGACGTCTCGTCGGCGGTCGATATTCAGGTCTTCCTACTTGGGTCTACTAAATCTGAAAGAAATAAAACGAAAGTAAATAAATGCTAGCTAATAAAACCAAACTAAAATACCTAATAGTAGGTTGCCTCCCACTCAGCGCTTGGTTATAGTCATTTAGCTTGACTGTGGTAGTGATTGGCTATTTGGTGGAGAAACAGCTGCTTGTTGGAAAACAAGCATCCACGTCAACTCTGCACATTCTGGACCAAGATGCAATGAAACTTCTTGTGGCCTCATCATTTCTTGTTCATTTGTCATCCATCTTTTCAAGTACATTGGAGATGTTCTGTAGCCTATCTTGAACGTTGTCAATGCTGACCTGGTGCCAGCCTATGTTGTCATAGGCGTATGCTGAAAGTTCTGTCAGTTCCTTTTGCATTGATATCAGCTGCTCGCCAGCTGGTGTAGACTCGGCGTCGATCGATTCGATTATGTGTTCGTTGGTCGATCTCAGCGACTTACTATCGAGAGATTTCGCTCGCTGCCTGTCGATCGATGCTGATATCTGGTGCTGGGCTGCGAGTTGCCTTTGAAGTGCTTTGACTTCTCTCTGTAGCCATTATGCGTGGCTGTCTAGTCCACTGATTCTGTTGTCGAATAGATAGTAGATTTCATCGCAGCGTTTGTCAAGTCGTTCCTCCATGGTGTCTATAGCAGTGTAGATCTTGGATGTGATCTTGTCAACCTCTGCTTCTGTGTAGGGAAGTAACTCCACATGATTCTTGCCATCGATACATGGCCCATGTAGCCTGTCGATCGAAGATGAGTTTGCCTGCAAAACATTTTGATTAGTAATGTTATCAATGTCCCTTTGGGCATGAAGTATTTGACTAGACAATTTGTTTAAATCTATCATGACTGGTGATATGAAGCGGTCATGAATGTCCTTGTAAGTCCTCAGCCTCTCATTCATGGCTGAGACCTTAGCGTCGAGCGATGTGATGTTCACACGTCGATCGATTTGGCTGGTTGTTGGTCCTTCTTGCGAATGGTGTCCAGATCTTGCTGTAGTAGCTCGATTTTAGTGCTCAGCCAGTCCACGTTGTTGTTGAGAGGGTAGTACACGTCGTTTATCCTCGTGTCGATGTATGAGACTTCCCATTCATCCTTGTGTTTTGCTGAACATTGCGGTTCTGCAGGGATCTGGGCTGTAGGAAGACTGACGTCGATCGATGGTGCATGTGGTGCATCGATCGATGCTGAGGTCGTGGCTTCCTTCTCAAGTTGTTGACGTAAACTCTCAATTTCTGTCCTCATTTCTACCATACTTCTGAAAAGCTCCTTGTAGCCTCTATCTAAAGGTTGATGTGTATCTTCTACCAATGATTTGAGTTCCTCTCCCAGTTTTTCCTGAGCTCCACAAATACCAGTCACCATCTCGTGATTTCATCTTTGGTGTAGAGTTCTGGTGCCAGTCTTGTGAGTGTGAAGGAAGTGGCATGTTCTGGAAGACAAATGTGGCTCTCTTCAAAAAGAGATGCTCTTTCCAGTAATTTCCTGATGTCGTCCTTTGTGACAGGTATCATCTCACCAGCTACGCCTCGTGCGTGTCCACACTCATCTCTGTAGACTCCATACTCGTCCCTTCGTTCCCAAGTGAAATTTCTGGCTCCGTACATGTCAAAAGCGTGGTTTCCAAATTCATAACGTCTGTCGATCGACGTCGGGTCATCCTTATCGATCGACGTTGGTGTTACCCTGTCGATCGATGTATGAGTTGTCCCGTTGATCGATGCTTGGCCTTTTGGTTGGCGTGATAGATCTGGATTGATTTCTGTTATGGCGACTCCTACGTGGTTGTTTGGATCGGTTTGAATGACTGCTGGAGTGCCACGTTGCTGTGAGAATAGGTTGTCTGGTCCATTGGCCACTTGAAGGATATCTGCTATGTCCTCTCTGGACACTTGTAAGATCCTTCCATCTATTGCACGTGCGTTGCCATCTGAGTCCCTGAAAATACCAAATTCATCAGGTGTAAGAAAACCGTAATCAATGTTTGCATTATCATTCAATTTAGAAATAGAAAGATTAGGGTTAAGAGTAGTATCGATCGATGTAGATACAGATGCATCGATCGATGGCAGAATAATTTCTGCAAAACTTGTGTTCTTGAGATGATTGCTCTTCATTGATTTTCCTGTTGACGTAGATGGAAGAGTGTTCATCTTTTCTGCTTCTGTGTCTGCTCTGGTGTGTGGAGGTGGTTTTAAGGGTGCAAAACGTTTTATATAGGTATCTATAAACCTAGTTGGAGAGGGAATATTCTACTGCTCCTGAATTTTCGCTGCGGCGCGGATATCGATCGATGTCCTATATGGGTGTCGATCGATGTGAGCGGTTGTTTTGCTGGACGAGGGTGGGTATCGACCGATGTGGAGTGCACTTCGTCGAACGATGTTGGAAATGTGTTGGTGAACTTATGTGTGTCAAATCTTTCATCCTGGAAAGATATTTCTATTGCACGTTCTTTCCAATAATCCTCATCGTATTCCTCTGTATGTTCCTCGTTAGGTGAAGTAATTACTGTGTCAACTGAAAAACTTTCATGGAAACCACTGTCTGCCCAACTGCCTATGGAATAATCATCACGTCCTCTCTTGCTTGGAGGTTGGAAGGCAAAGTGTGGGTAACAATGATTAGGTGGAGCGAAATGGTCAACTGGCTGATCAACATCGAGAGACGTGTTTTTGCGGTCATCGGTCACTGTTGACTCATTGGAATCGATCGATGGAAAAGTGGGGGTGTCGATCGATTCTGAGTATTCTGTTTCGTACGCTGATTCGTACTCTGCTCCACAATGGCATGCGCCAATGAAGCCAAGTTCTTTCCCGTAATCCACAGAATTAATAACCTTTCTCTTAGGTTGGATAGGGTCGTAGTGGATGTTGGGGTCTATCATCGTCAGACACAATTTGTTTTGTTCATGTCACATACAGCTCCTACTGTAGCTAGGAAAGATCTTCCAAGCATAAGTGAAGAGTTCCAGTTAAGCTCGATGTATAGGACATGAAAATCTACCGGGACAAGGGCATTACCAATCTGTACCTCCAGATCTCTTATGATACCTCCTGATCGTTTTTCTGAAAGATCCACGAAGTTGAAGGATTCTGTTGAAGGTTCGATGGTCAAACCAAGCTGGTCTGCCATGATCCTAGGGAGGATACTAATTGATGCTCCTGTGTCACACATTGAATGGGAAAATTCAACACCCTTGACTACGCATGGTATTGCAAACTTCCCAGGATCACTCTTCTTTGTCAATGTGATCCTGTGTTTCATCTTCTCTCTGACTTGATGAAACATTCTCCTAATGTCCTCCTCAGTTACATTTGTTTCTCTGAAGAACATCCACAACCGGTGTGTGAAGTAAGCTTCATCAAAAGATTTTTCGATTGGGATTCTGAGGATTCTTTTAGTGAAACCATCCATCTCTTTATCGTTAGCTTCCCTCTTAAGGTTCTTAGGAATTTTCTCCTTTCTTTTCCTTAACCTTCTCCCTTCAGTTTCCTGATCTTCTTGAACTGGTTCTGGTGAACAATTTAAAGGGTTGGGTTTTGGTTCAGGTGGTCTAGCTAATGGTTTAGGTGGTGGTCTGAGTGCGTTGATATAGTCATTAGCGATTGAGGGTAACCGCACTCGGTATGTCAGAGGTGCCTGTCGATCGATGGGGGGTGTGTTGTGACGATCGACGTCGGACTCACTCTGTCGATCGATGGTTGGCTCAACCGATCGATCGATTTTATCATAGAAAGGGGAGGGTGGGTGAGGATGCTTAGCTGCGAATTCCTCATGAATTAGAATTCGAACCGCATTGCATTTAGTCGATTCAGCGGATGACGTCGATCGATGCAGGTTCGTCGACATCGGTCGACACCATTGGGATCCGCCGAGACTCATGGAGCTTTCAATTTTGAAGTCTCCTTCCTCAAGCTTTTCATGTCTCACCACTTGCCAGAAATCATCATCTATGATGGCATTTACGTGGTGTTTTCCTTTATCAGCTCCTGCCTCTCTAACAAAAGCTTCTTGCCTCTTTATAGTCTCGCCAGTATGAACTACTTGCGTTTCAAGTTTTCTCACCTGAGTCCCTAGGGTCTCGATTTTGGTGTTCAGATTGTTGTAGGCGGAGTCTATTTTACCGTTGAAATCCACGGTGATTTGTTGTTGTCCATACAGTACTCGATCAAGCATTTCTTCGATCTTGCTTTCCTGAGTCTGGGGTGGTGGATTCTGGTAGTAGGAGTTCGAGTAGCTTTTGCTGTTGTTGAAGGGTTTTTGAAATTGTGAACTCTGGTTACTTCTTTGACCATTTCCAAAGAAGTTTCTGTTTCCGCCCTGGTTTCCAAATTTCTGGAATCCGATACCTCCGATGTAGTTCACATTTTCTTCTCCTTCCGTATCTGCTACTTCTCCTTCAGCTGAACAGACTTGCTTCCTAAGAAGCTCGTGCACCACATCTAACTTAGCTCTTACTTCGTCCATCTGTTCCTTCCCGATAGAGGCTACAGACTTCTTCCGTTCAGAGTCAGTGTTTTTGGTGCTGCTGCTGTTAGCAAGGTTTTCGATAAGTCTCACAGCTTCCAACGGATTCCGAGTAGTGAAGTTTCCATCAATCGCCGTATCAAGAGCCATTTGATACTGTAAGGCGAGACCTCGGAAGAAAGTGCTTAGCAGCTGCACTTCGTTAAATCCGTGGTGTGGACAGTCTCGCTGGAAGAACCTAAATCTAATCCACGCATCTTTGAAGGACTCTCCAGCCTCCTGCGAGAATGTGGAAATTTTGTTTTGAAGTTCTTCAGCGCGCGCCTCATCAAAGAATTTTTGTAAGAAAGCATTCTTGATGTCGGCCCAGGATGTTAAAGATCCTGTGGGTTGCTGCCTAAGCCAGTGCATCGCTTCTCCATTCAGTGTGTATCTGAAGAGCTTGCACAGCAGGTAATCTTCGGGGACTCCTTCCATCCGAATAGCAGCGATTAAATCCTCGAACCGTTCTAGATGGTCCATAGGATGCTCGTGCGGTAACCCAGAGGAGGGTATCTGCGACATGAGAGTGTAGTATTGAGGCTTCAGCTCGAAATTCTGCTTCTGGATCTTCGGAAGTCGAATAGCTGATATGTTGGAATTGTACTCATCTGGGCGATTGTAGTCGGCCAGTGGTTTTGATCGAGCGTCCTCGTCTACAGGTTGAGCAGCTACTGTAGCATCAGCATCAGGGATTACAGTCCCCTGAGCGTCTATTTTCTGACCTGTTGCATTACGCAGATGACCGTCCTGGTCATACAGGTTTCCGTTCTCGTCCTGTGTTTGAATAATAATGTTTAACATTTTTGACGACACGATATCGATCGACGTACGCGGTGTAGTATCGATCGTTGTCGAACGATTTGGATCGATCGACGATGAAGGTCTAGTGTCGGTCGACGGTTGGTTTTGCGTATCGATCGACGACGAAGTTGTTGCGTTGAGCGATGTGGAACGTTGACCTCTACGGATGATGCGTTCCAAATGAGCAGGATCGTCTGAGAACAGCAAGTCTTTCTGATCAGTACATACAGGACGTCCGTGGGTGTCCGTCAGCACACACAGGACATTTGTGTGTGTCCATCAGCACACACAGGACGTCCGTGGCTGTCTGTGTGTGTCCGTGTGTGTCCGTCAGCACACAGAGGACGTCCGTGGCTTTCCATCAGTACACATATCAGCACGTTGGTCCTTCGACTCAGCACGCTGACCCTTCATGTGGACTGTTCGGGTGATTTTGGCCCACGTGGGCTGTCTGTTCAGTACACACAAGACGTCTGTGGTGTCCGCCAGCACACACCAGACGTCTGTGGCTGTCCGTCTGTGTCCGTCAGCATACACAGGACGTCCGTGGCTGTCCATCAGTACACATATCAGCATGTTGGTCCTTGGAATCAGCACTCTGGCCCTTCTTGTGGACTGTTTGGGTGATTTTGGGCCCACGTGGGCTGTCTGTTCAGTACACACAGGACGTCCGTGGGTGTCCGCCAGCACACACAAGACATCCCTGTCAGCACACACAGTACACACAGGACGTTCATGGCTGTCCATGTGTGTCTGTGTGTGTCCGTCAGCACACACAAGACGTCCGTGGGTGTCCGTCAGCACACACATGACGTCTGTGTGTGTCTGTCAGCACACACAGGACGTCCGTGGCTGTCCGTGTGTGTCCGTCAGCACACACAGGACGTCCGTGGCTGTCCATCAGTACACATATCAGCACGATGGTTTTTGGACTCAGCACGCTCACCCTTCCCGTGGACTGTTCGGGTGATTTTGGCCCATGTGGGCTGTTTGTTGAGTACACACAGACGTCTGTGGGTTTCCGCCAGCACAAACAGGATGTCCGTGTCTGTCTGTGGGTGTCCGTGTATGTCCGTGTATGTCCGTCTGTGTCCGTCTGACACACAGGACGTCCGTGGCTGTCCATCAGTACACATATCAGCACGTTGGTCCTTGGACTCAGCACGCTGGCCCTACCCGTGGACTTTTTGGGTGATTTTGGCCCACGTGGGCTGTCTGTTCAGTACACACAGGACATCTGTGGCTGTCCGTGTGTGTCTGTCAGCACACACAGGACGTCTGTAGCTGGCCATCAGTACACATATCAGCATGCTGGCCCTTCCCGTGGATTGTTCGGGTGTTTTTGGCCCACGTGGGCTGTTTGTTCAGTACACACAAGACATCCTTGGGTGTCCGTCAGCACACACAAGACGTCTGTGGGTGTCCGTCAGCACACACAAGACGTCCTGTGTGTACAGAACAGACAGCCCACGTGGGCCAAAAATCACCCAAACAATCCACCGGAAGGGTCAGTGTGCTGAGTCCAAGGACCAATGCGCTGATATGTGTACTGATGGACAGCCACAGACGTCCTGTGTGTGCTTACGGACACACACGGACAGCCATGGACGTCTTGTGTGTACTGAACAAACAGCCCACGTGGGCCAAAATCACCCGAACAATCCACGGGAAGGGCCAGCGTGCTGAGTCCAAGGACCAACGTGCTGATATGTGTACTGATGGACAGCCACGGACGTCCTGTGTGTCAGACGGACACAGACGGACATACACGGACACCCACAGACAGACACAGACGTCCTGTGTGTGCTGGCGGACACCCACAGACGTCCTGTGTGTACTCAACAGACAGCCCACATGGGCCAAAATCACCCCAACAGTCCGCGGGAAGGGTGAGCGTGCTGAGTCCAAGAACCATCGTGCTGATATGTGTACTGATGGACAGCCACGGACGTCCTGTGTGTGCTAACGGACACACACGGACAGCCACGGACGTTCTGTGTGTGCTGACAGACACACACAGACGTCATGTGTGTGCTGACGGACACCCATAGACGTCTTGTGTGTGCTGACGGACACAGACAAACACACACTGACACACACAGACACACACGGACAGCCATGAACGTCCTGTGTGTGCTGTTCAGCACACTGACCCACAGACGTCCTGTGTGTGCTGACGGACACAGACAAACACACACTAACACACACAGACACACACGGACAGCCACGGACGTCCTGTGTGTGCTGGCGGACAACCAAGGACGTCCTGTGTGTAATGAACAGACAGCCCACATGGGCCAAAATCACCCAAACAGTCCACGGGAAGGGTCAGCGTGCTGAGTCCAAGGACCAACGTGCTCATATGTGTACTGATGGACAGCCACGGACGTCCTGTGTGTGCTGACAGACACACACGGACAGCCACGGACGTCCTGTGTGTACTGACGGACACACACAGACGTCCTGTGTGTGCTGACGGACACCCACAGACGTCCTGTGTGTACTAACGGACACACACATACACACATGGACACACACGGACAGCCAGAGACGTCCTTTGTGTGCTGACGGACAGCCACAGAAGTCTTGTGTGTTCTGGCGGACACCCACGGACGTCCTGTGTGTACTGAACAGACAGCCCACGTGGGCCAAAATCACCCAAACAGTCCACGGGAAGGGTCAACGTGCTGAGTCCAAGGACCAATGTGCTGATATGTGTACTGATGGACAGCCACGGACGTCCTGTGTGTGCTGACGGACACAGACGGACACACACGGACAGACACGAACAGCCACGGACATCCTGTGTTTGCTGGCGGACACCCACGCACGTCCTGTGTGTACTGAACAGACAGCCCACGTGGGCCAAAATCACCCGAACAGTCCACGGGAAGGGTCAGCGTGCTGAGTCCAAGGACCAACGTGCTGATATGTGTACTGATGGACAGCCACAGACGTCCTTTATGTGCTGACGGACACACACGGACAGCCACAGACGTCATGTGTGTGCTGACGGACACACACGGACGTCCTGTGTGTGCTGATGGACACCCACGGACGTCATGTGTGTGCTGACGGACACACACAAACACACACACGGACAGCCACAGACATCCTGTGTGTGCTGACGGACAGCCACTGACAGCCACGGACGTACACTGTGTGTGCTGGCGGACACCACGGACGTCCTGTGTGTACTGAACAGATAGCCCACGTGGGCCAAAAATCACCCAAATAGTCCACGGGAAGGGCCAGCGTGCTGAGTCCACAGGAAGGGCCAGCGTGCTGAGTCCAAGGATCAACATGCTGATATGTGTACTGATGGACAGCCACAGACGTCCTATGTGTGCTGACGGACACAGACGGACATGTAAGACCCGTTCCTGGTCTCTTGACCCAACTGGATACGAGTGCTTACTTATTAATTTCTTTGCTTGTTTGATCCATTTTAAGTCTTTTATTTACTAAGTCATATTCGAATATGAGGTTCATAAACAAAGGAACAGATTGCACATCGGAATAACAATGTATAAACTTTGTATTACTTAGAAACATGAGATTCAATACACAACTTCTTAACAGTCTCATAGACAATCACTAGTTCATCCCTAGTATCATCTAACCACACGTTACACAGCCTCTCACTGACCGAGCCTTCACGGCTCCTTGGCTTGACCAGAACCATCCTTAGTTCCTGAAACCACAACCAGATAAGCATTAATCATAACCGAGAATAGAACGGATTGATTCTACAATGCTTGGCTTGGTTCCTAGAACTTAGATAAACCTCAGTCAACATAATCATAAAACGTATGAACCTACTTACCGTATCCTAAGTCATTCAACAAACCACCCCTTGACTTAGAATCAGATAGATAGTCCAGAATAGATAAACAGAACACACGAACAGATCCGGATCGTCCCCAAAGACAAATCCGTCTAACCGGATAGAATCTAGGTGCGACAGGCCAATGGAGTCCGGCTCAATGGCCCAACGGAATCCCTTACCTGATCCGGCCTTAGGCCTGGATCCAATCGGACGAGTACGCCTCAAGCCTAATCCGAAAGGCAACCGGTCAGACCTTGCGACTCTACCTTGGCTTAGACAAACCGTGACCTTGTCTTGACTAGACAAGCCATAGGCTGATCCATAAGGATCGGTCCTAACCCGTCCCGAAAGACACCGTTTGGAACATGCACCCTTTGGCCATTCGTGCCTCTTGGACACTCATGACTCTTGACAACTCGTGCCCTTTGGGTCATTCCCAACCGTTCGTCCTAACCGCCCAGTCTTGGTGCGATCGGATCATCCGACTAACCGACCCGTGTCTAGGCTAGCGGTTTGGTTATGTTCGGCCAAAGCCTAGGGACGTGTCCCTTGGACTCAACCAACACAACCTTTCGTGTTTAACCAGAGAGAAGAGAAGAGAAACGAATTGAAACAGATAAGGAGAGCCGGATGGGACTTAGGAACCGAGCAGAGCCGCGGTGCGGTCGCATGGACCGTCCGTTCGGTCTGATGGAGCCACAGCCCATCACATACCTTGTGAACCACGTCTGGGTTCTCCATGCTCTTCTCCTTGTCTTGATCTCCCATTCTTGACCGGAGTTAGTTCTCAAACGATCAGAGTCGCCGGAACACAACACCACCACAATCGGCCTTTCTCTTGGCCGGAACTCTCTCTTTCTCTCTTTCTTTCTCTCTACGTTTTTCTCTGAGTATTTTACTCTGGAATTGGATAATGAATTCGACCAGAGAGCCCCCATATTTATAGAAAACGAGGGGGTAAGTCTTGCCCCACGAACAGGCATGACTTGCTAGCGAATGGGCACCATCGGCCAAGGGTTGTCCCGTTTCGGCCACTTGCATCCCTTCGCCCTTTCTAATTGGGTTTGGGGTCGGCCACAAGCCCAACCCACGCCCCAAGTCTCCTGGAATTAGCCCATGGCCTTGTCCTAAGACCCAACAGCCCATGGCCTCATGGCCGGACCTCACAGCCCGCCACTGACCCAGACCCGGACCATCGGCCTAAAGCCCGGACCGTCCGTCTAGCTGAGATGAGCTGACTCTCAGCTGCCTCAGCTGAGTGAGCTAGTAGTCCAGTTAGTGGAGCTGACTTAGTAGGGACTGAGCTGGAGTGAACTGAACCTAGCTTCATTGAGCTGGCCGAGCTACTCGTCCACTTCGTCCAGCTACCGTCTTACTCGTCCTAGCTGTCTCTTAGCTTGTATAAGGTTAAGTCTAAGTTTCCTTATGTCCTTAACCTTCTTTCTCGACCATGGAACACTTGCCTTGATGTCCTAAGACATGGCTTGCACGTTTCCTCGAACCATGGCCGTCCCAACAATCCTACTCAGGATTGGGGGCGTGACAAGTCTCCCCCCCTTGGGATGGATTCGTCCTCGAATCCGAATCGAATGCTTCCTCGGAAACAAACTGATCCAACCACTCTGGGTACTCTGCTTTCATTCTAGCTTTGGTTTTCCAAGTGATTATATCTTGACCATTACAGTCCCAGACGATCTTGACCATCTGGATTGTCTTCTTCCTTGTTGCTTTTTCCATCCTATCTATGATTCGAACTCGCCTCGTTTCCAAGGTTAGGTTCTTACCAAGATCGTCTGGATTGGCAGGAAGAGCGATGTCTTGGTCCGTCAAACATTTCCGAAGTTGGGAGACGTGGAACACATTATGGAATGCGTCCATCTTAGCCGGCAAGTCCAACTTGTAGGCTACCATCCCCACTCTTTCAATGATCTTGAACGGCCCCAAGTATCTCGGATCTAACTTCCGTCTTCCGGAGATCCGGACTCGTCCTTTGAAGGTAATCATTTTGAGATACACCAAGTCACCTACTTGGAACTCGAGATCTTTCCTTCTTCGATCTGCATAGTTCTTTTGGCGGTCTTGTGCCTGTCTCATCTTGTCCCTCAAGAACTTGATCTTTTCGGTTGTCTCTTCGATAATCTTCGGACCAATCATGCTGCATTCCCCTACTTGGGTCCAGCATAAGGGTGTCCTGCATGGACGCCCATACAGAGCTTCGTATGGAAGCTATTGTTGTAAGCAAATTCTACCAGAGGTAGATGTTTCTCCCAGGAATCACCCCAGTCTAGAACACATGCTCGCAACATATCTTCCAATGTCTGGATCGTACGTTCAGACTGTCCATCCGTCTGTGGGTGATAGCTGTACTCATGTTCACTCTTGTTCCTAAAGCTTTTTGGAAAGCCTTCCAGAAGTAAGATGTGAACCTTGAATCCCTATCTGAAACTATGCTTGCCGGCACACCATGTAGTCGGACGATCTCATCAATGTACTTACATACAATCTGATCTACCCCATCCGACTTTTTGATAGCCAGGAAGTGTGCTGATTTGGTTAGGCGATCAACCACAACCCAAACCGCATCTTTCTTATTCCTCGTGGTAGGGAACCCAGTCACAAATTCCATTGTGATGTGATCCCATTTCCATTCTGGAATAGGCAAGCTTTGTAATAACCCACTAGGCACTTGATGTTCTGCTTTGATGAGTTGGCAAGTGGAACACTTGGCCACCCATTCCGCGACATCGGCCTTCATACGGATCCAATGATAGAACTTCTTAAGGTTCTGGTACATCTTGGTCGCACCAGGATGAACTGAGAATCTGGATTTATGAGCCTCCCTCATAATCTCTTCCTTTAGACTCCTATCATTAGGAACACTGATCCGACCGTTTACTAGGATGGTACCATCCTTTGCAGTTTGGTACTCCGTCCTATCATTCTGAGCAACCTTGTTTAGGTTCTCGTCCTGACCTTGAGCCAACCGAATTCGGGTAAGCAGGTCGGCCTGATTGACCGCCTCTAATCCGAGTGGTTCAAACTCTTTGGTCGATGCGTTCAACCGTAGGGCACGAACCGTACCGTCCAGGTCGTCCGCTTCTCGTTCGGCTGATACGTCGGCCCTTCTCCGGCTCAAGGCATCTGCGACCAGATTAGCCTTTCCCGGATGATAGGTGATATCCAGATCGTAATCAGCTACAAACTCCATCCACCTTCTCTGCCTTAAGTTTAACTCAGGCTGGGTGAATATATACTTAAGACTCTTATGGTCCGTAAGTATCTGAACCTTGGCACCATATAAGTATGATCGCCAAATCTTTAAGGCGAACACTACCGCAGCCATTTCAAGGTCATGGGTGGGGTAGTTTCCCTCATGTTTTCTCAACTGCCTTGACGCATAGGCGATGACCTTCCCATGCTGGGTTAATACGCAACCTAGTCCTGTTATGGACGCGTCCGTATAAACCACATAGGGTTGGTCGGCCTCTGGAAGAACCAGAATAGGTGCGCTAGTCAGCATGTCCTTAAGCGCGGAAAAACATTTCCCACACTCCTCAGACCATGTGAACTTAACGTCCTTCCCGGTCAACCGTGTCATAGGCTGAGCCAAGCTTGCGAATCCTTTCACAAACTTTCTATAATAACCTGCCAGCCCTAGGAAGCTTCTGACTTCCGTGGCACTGTGTGGTCGAGGCCAATCCTTGATTGCCCTGATCTTCTCTGGATCCACCGAGACGCCCTCACCGGACACAATGTGGCCGAGAAACCCAATGCTCTTCTGCCAAAAACTGCATTTACTGAGTTTTGCATAGAGCTTGTGTTCCCGTAATGGTTCCAGCACGGCTCTCAGGTGTTTCCGATGAGATTCCTCATCCTTGGAGTAAATCAGGATATCATCAATGAAGATGATCACTGATTCGTCCAGGAAGTCTCGGAACACGCTGTTCATCATTTTCATGAATGCAGCAGGCGCATTGGTCAGACCGAATGGCATAACCACAAACTCGTAGTGGCCGTACCTGGTCCGGAATGCTGTCTTTCTAATATCATTTGGCTCTATAGGGATCTGATGATACCCTGAGGCCAAATCAATCTTAGAAAACCACTTGGTTCCTTTGAGTTGATCCAACAACTCATCTATTCTGGGCAACGGGTACTTGTTCTTCACAGTAACCCTGTTCAACCCTCGATAGTCAATACACAGACGCATGCTACCATCCTTCTTTTTCACAAAGAGGACTGGTGCACCCCAAGGAGAGCTACTTGGACGTATGAACCCCTTGTCCAGCAATTCTTCTAATTGCTTCTTTAGCTCGGCCATCTCGGCCGGAGCCATTCGGTACGGACTCTTGGACAGCGGAGCTGTCCCTGGTTCTAGTTCAATCGTAAATGGATCTGACCTATCAGGGGGGGACACCCTGTAGCGAACGGAACACATCTGGGAACTCAGACACCAACGGATCCTCAGTTAGATCTTTCTGATCATCAGAGCTGCCGTGCTCCATAGTGGTAATTGTGGTCAAATATGCTTCACAACCCCGTCTAAGCATCCGTTATGCTCGGATTGCTGACACCACTACTCTATCCAGAGCCGGACTCATATTCAGACTTTGGTACTGGATCGGGTGAGGTCCAGTCTCCAACCGTACACATCCTCTATGGCAGTCGAGAGTGGCCCGATACTTTCCCAACCAATCCATGCCTAGGATTACATCGTGATTCTGTAGGGGCAACACAATCAGATCTACAGGCAGATTTTTCTCCTGGATCATCACCGGGATATTAGTCATGAGCCCTAATGAGTGCATGATTTGCCCACCGGCCGCCCTCACTAGTCTCGAATTATCCCCAGAACAGAGGCAGAACAGACCCTTTCCGACCAGTTCCGGACTCACAAAACTATGTGTAGCCCCTGTGTCGAAAAGCACGTGGGTTTCAACACCACCAATCATGAGGGTCCCTATAAGAGACCCACATCAGAATCCCCTAGACACTCTAGGTTCCAGACCAAGCATTCTATTGAATGTAAACAGATAAATTCAGAAATTACCAGAGATCGAATCAAACGATCCAGAAGCGTCGTCGTCTCGGGACAGCTCATACACCCTTGGTGTTGTGGTCGGCCTGCTCTGGGTCGACTTTCCCGTGTCTCCACGACCCTTCCCTTGTCCTCCTTGCCGCTTAGGACATTCACTTGGAAGTGTCCGCTTTGGCCGCAATGGAAACAAGTCTGAGAGCCGCTGCCACTAGATTGGCCCTGAGTCCGGCTTGGTCGAGTGCAATCTCGGATGGAATGATCCAAGCTGCCACATCTCACACAAGCTCCCATGGCTTTCCAGCATTCACCTGGATGGTTCTCACCACACTTGGGACATTCAGGTCGTCCACTAGAGGCCTTGCCTCCGTCAACCTGGTCCCACTTCCTCTTTCGGTCGTTAGTCTTACCCATTGGGACAGACTGCGACTTTGTCTTAAGCTTGGCTTCCTCGGCCAAGTTAGACTCCAAAAGAGCTACACGTTCAACCAGCTCTCCGACGGTGCTGAAGGTGCGGATCGAACAGTGAGTTCTCAGCTCCGGCCTTAAGCCTCGAATGAACCGACGAACCTGGACTGTCTCGTCCTCAAGTTCCCTTCCAACAAAACGTCGGAGCCGGTTGAACTCCTCTTCGTACTCACGTACGGCCCTGCGGCCTTGGGTAAGGTCTAGGAATCTTCCTTCCAGACGGTCCCAAGCCTCTGCAGGAAAGTATTTGCGGTTGAATTCATCTTCAAAATCCGCAAAACTCTGGAGACTTCCATTGGTGCGCTTGTTCACAGCCAGCCACCAATTATGCGCGTCCCCTTCCAGGAAGTGAACCGCAATGTCTCTCTTGTAATCTTCAGGACAACGAGTTGAGCTGAAGTTTCGGACTAGCCTACTCCTCCACTCGTCTGCCTCAATAGGATCGGTGCTTCCTGAGAAATGCTTCGTCCCTAGACGGGAGATGTGCTGAAGCAAACTCAGATAGTCCACCTTTTTCCCGGTCCTTTCTGGTGGATCAATCTCGATCACCTCGACCGTTTCCACCACTGGACCATTGGTGTTGGGGACGGTCGTAGCCACAGGCGTAGCTTGGCCAACTGAGGAGTTCACTAATGGCGTGAACAGTTGGGCCATAGCCGCCACCTGAGTCCCCATTACCTTCATGGCCTCTAACAAGTCCTCTTTGGACAGTGTTGCGGTTACATTGGCCGTACCATCGGCCACTTTCTCACGCTGGCCACCATCACGGTTAGCGTTCGAGGATTCCACTTCCTCATCACTCTCCTGATGTTCCTGACCATCCTGTTGCGTCCCCGTAAGATTAGCCTGATCAGTTGGCAACACATTTTCAGTGTTAGCCACGGCCGGATCGGTTTGCAAACCGGACAGATTAGTTCCGTCCACGGCCACTTGACTAGACTGACCGGCCATTCTCTTACTTCTTCGGGACTTTCCCGATTTGCTTTTTCCAGCCTAAGGATTCAGACAATGTTAGTACAAAACACACTAACATAAACAGAACAAAACAATCCCTAGACTAAGCAATCAAACCTCACCGTGAGACCTAATCAGCTGGCTGTGTGTGTGTGTGTGTGGACTACATAACCCAACTATCCTAGAATCAAGCATGCTCTGATACCAACTTGTAAGACCCGTTCTTGGTCTCTTGACCCAACTGGATACGAATGCTTACTTATTAATTTCTTTGGTTGTTTGATCCATTTTAAGTCTTTTATTTACTAAGTCATATTCGAATATGAGGTTCATAAACAAAGGAACAGATTGCACAGTGGAATAACAATGTATAAACTTTGTATTACTTTGAAACATGAGATTCAATACACAACTTCTTAACAGTCTCATAGACAATCACTAGTTCATCCCTAGTATCATCTAACCACACGTTACACAGCCTCTCACTGACCGAGCCTTCACGGCTCCTTGGCTTGACCAGAACCATCCTTAGTTCCTGAAACCACAACCAGATAAGCATTAATCATAACCGAGAATAGAACGGATTGATTCTACAATGCTTGGCTTGGTTCCTAAAACTTAGATAAACCTCAGTCAACATAATCATAAAACGTATGAACCTACCTACCGTATCCTAAGTCATTCAACAAACCACCCCTTGACTTAGAATCAGATAGATAGTCCAGAATAGATAAACAGAACACACGAACAGATCCGGATCGTCCCCAAAGACCAATCCGTCTAACCGGATAGAATCTAGGTGCGACCGGCCAATGGAGTCCGGCTCAATGGCCCAACGGACTCCCTTACCTGACCCGGCCTTAGGCCTGGATCTAATCGGCCGAGTAAGCCTCAAGCCTAATCCGGAAGGCTTAGCAACCGGTCAGACCTTGCGACTCTACCTTGGCTTAGACAAACCGTGACCTTGTCTTGACTAGACAAGCCATAGGCTGATCCATAAGGATCGGTCCTAACCCGTCCCGAAAGACACCGTTTGGAACATGCACCCTTTGGCCATTCGTGCCTCTTGGACACTCATGACTCTTGACAACTCGTGCCCTTTGGGTCATTCCCAACCGTTCGTCCTAACCGCCCAGTCTTGGTGCGATCGGATCATCCGACTAACTGACCCGTGTCTACGCTAGCGGTTTGGTTATGTTCGGCCAAATCCTAGGGATGTGTCCCTTGGACTCAACCAACACAACCTTTCGTGTTTAACCAGAGAGAAGAGAAGAGAAACGAATTGAAACAGATAAGGAGAGCCGGATGGGACTTAGGAACCGAGCAGAGCCGCGGTGCGGTCGCATGGACCGTCCGTTCGGTCTGATGGAGCCACGGCCCATCACATACCTTGTGAACCACGTCTGGGTTCTCCATGCTCTTCTCCTTGTCTTGATCTCCCATTCTTGACCCGAGTTAGTTCTCAAACGATCAGAGTCGCCGGAACACAACACCACCACAATCGGCCTTTCTCTTGGCCGGAACTCTCTCTTTCTCTCTTTCTTTCTCTCTACGTTTTTCTCTGAGTATTTTACTCTGGAATTGGATAATGAATTCGACCAGAGAGCCCCCATATTTATAGAAAACGAGGGGGGTAAGTCTTGCCCCACGAACAGGCATGACTTGCTAGCGAATGGGCACCATCGGCCAAGGGTTGTCCCCTTTCGGCCACTTGCATCCCTTCGCCCTTTCTGATTGGGTTTGGGGTCGGCCACAAGCCCAACCCAGGCCCCAAGTCTCCTGGACTTAGCCCATGGCCTTGTCCTAAGACCCAACAGCCCATGGCCTCATGGCCGGACCTCACAGCCCACCACTGACCCGGACCCGGACCATCGGCCTAAAGCCCGGACAGTCCGTCTAGCTGAGATGAGCTGACTCTCAGCTGCCTCAGATGAGTGAGCTAGTAGTCCAGCTAGTGGAGCTGACTTAGTAGGGACTGATCTGGAGTGAACTGAACCTAGCTTCATTGAGCTGGCCGAGCTACTCGTCCACTTCGTCCAGCTACCGTCTTACTCGTCCTAGCTGTCTCTTAGCATGTATAAGGTTAAGTCTAAGTTTCCTTAGGTCCTTAACCTTCTTTCTCGACCATGGAACGCTTGCCTTGATGTCCTAAGACATGGCTTGCACGTTTCCTCGAACCATGGCCGTCCCAACAATCCTACTCAGGATTGGGGGCGTGACAGGACACACACTGACACACACTGACACACACAGACAGCCACGGACGTCCTTTGTGTGCTGGCCGACACCCACGGACGTCCGGTGTGTACTGAACAGACAGTCCACGTGGGCCGAAATCACCCGAACAGTTCACAGGAAGGGTCAGCGTGCTGAGTCCAAGGACTAATGTGCTGATATGTGTACTAATGGACAGCCACGGACGTCCTGTGTGCTGACAGACACAGACGGACACACACGGACACACACGGACAGCCACAGACGTCCTGTGTGTGCTGGCGGACACCCACGGACGTCATGTGTGTACTGAACGGACATCCCACGTGGGCCAAAATCACCCGAACAGTCCACGGGAAGGGTCAGCGTGCTGTGCTGACTCCAAAGACCAACATGCTGATATGTGTACTGATGGACAGCCACGGACGTCCTGTGTGTGCTGACGGACACACACGGACAGCCACAGACGTCCTGTGTGTGCTGACGGACACACACGGACGTCCTGTGTGTCCTGACGGACACCCACGGACGTCCCGTGTGTTCTGACGGACACACATGGACACACATGGACAACCACGGACGTCCTGTGTGTGCTGACGGACAGCCACGGACAGCCACAGACGTCCTGTGTGTGCTGGCGGACACCCACGGACGTTCTGTGTGTACTGAACAGACAGTCCACGTGGGCCAAAATCACCCAAACAGTCCACGGGAAGGGCCAACGTGCTGAGTCCAAGGACCAATGTGCTGATATGTGTACTGATGGACAGCCACTGACGTCCTGTTTGTGCTGACAGACACAGACGGACACACACAGACAGACATGGACAGCCACGGACGTCCTGTGTTTGCTGGCGGACACCCATGGACGTCCTGTGTCTACAGACCAGACAGCCCATGTGGCCAAAATCACCCGAACAGTCCGTGGGAAGGGTCAGCGTGCTCTGTCCAAGGACCAACGTGCTGATATGTGTACTGATGGACAGCCACAGACTACCTGTGTGTGCTGACGGACACACACGGACACTCACGGACACACACGGACAGCCACAGGCATCCTGTGTTTTGACGGACACACACGGACGTCATGTGTGTACTGACGGACACCCACAGACGTCCTGTGTGTGCTGACGGACACACACGGACACACACACGGACAGCCACAGACGTCGTGTACGTGCTGACGGACAGCTACGGACAGCCACAGACGTTCTGTGTGTGCTGACGGACACCCACAGACGTCCTGTGTGTACTGAACAGACAGCCCACGTGGGCCAAAAATCACCCAAACAGTCCATGGGAAGGGCCAGCGTGCTGAGTCAAATGACCAACATGCTGATATGTGTACTGATGGACGGCCACAGACGTTTTGTGTGTGCTGACGGACACACACGGACACACATGGACACACACGGACAGCCACTGACAGCCACAGACGTCTTGTGTGTGCTTGCGGACACCCACAGACATCATGTGTGTACTGAACAGACAGCCCACGTCGGCCAAAATCACCCGAACAGTCCACGGGAAGGGCCAGCGTGCTGAGTCCAAGGACCAACGTGCTGATATGTGTACTGATGTACAGCCACAGACGTCCTGTGTGTGCTGACGGACACAGACAGACACACACTGACACACACAGACACACACGGACAGCCACGGACGTCCTGTGTGTGCTGGCGGACAACCAAGGACGTCCTGTGTGTACTGAACAGACAGCCCACATGGGCCAAAATCACCCAAACAGTCCACGGGAAGGGTCAGCGTGCTGAGTCCAAGGACCAACGTGCTCATATGTGTACTGATGGACATCCACGGACGTCCTGTGTGTGCTGACAGACACACACAGACACACGGACAGCCACAGACGTCCTGTGTGTACTGACGGACACACACAGACGTCTTGTGTGTGCTGACGGACACCCACAGACGTCCTGTGTGTACTGACGGACACACACGTACACACATGGACACACACGGACAGCCACAGACGTCCTTTGTGTGCTGACGGACAGCCACGAACAGCCACAGACGTCCTGTGTGTGCTGGCGGACACCCACGGACGTCCTTTGTGTACTGAACAGACAGCACACGTGGGCCAAAATCGCCGAAACAGTCCAAGGGAAGGGCCAACGTGCTGGGTCCAAGGACCAATGTGCTGATATGTGTACTGATGGACAGCCACGGATGTCCTGTGTGTGCTGACGGACACAAACGGACACACACGGACAGACACGAACAGCCACGGACGTCCTGTGTTTGCTGGCAGACACCCACGCACGTCCTGTGTGTACTGAACAGACAGCCCACGTGGGCCAAAATCACCCGAACAGTCCACGGGAAGGGTCAGCGTGCTGAGTCCAAGGACCAACGTGCTGATATGTGTACTGATGGACAGCCACGGACGTCCTTTGTGTGCTGACGGACACACACGAACAGCCACAGACGTCATGTGTGATAGAACCCAGGACCTGGACCAGGACGTGGAGCAGACTCAGCATGGTGACCAGGACGATCAGATCAGTCCAACTGAGGTTCAGCCATTCAGCCGTTCCAGATCAACGGACAGAGCCGTGTACCGGATCGACCCGCGTGCACCCGGACGTGACCTAAGGATGGATCCACGACCTGATGACAAAATCAGCCAAACCACAGGCGTTCTTCCCCGACCCATTCGCCATTCTAGAGCCAACAGTCAAGCCAAAACCCATGATCATCTAGAAGAATCAGATTCTAGACTTAGCCTGTCTTTCCTGGCCCGTTTGGGACGTACCGCACGCCCGGATCAAGCTGATCACGACCTTTCCAACCACTTTGATGATTTCATGATGAATGATGCTTCCAACTACTCCAAAGGAAGGATACTTAAGCCCTCTGAAGATTTGGGTCGAGCTATCTCTTCATCCGTTCATGGATCATCGACGATCAATCATGCGGGCAGCCTTACGTCCGTCCTGCTCCTTACCGCGAACGACCTGATCACCAGAGGATGAACCTGGACGCCTTTGTGAATCTGGACCAGTCAACACAAGAATCCGCACCTTGACCAGTCTTTAGTCAAAGTCTTCATTTCTAGTTTCTATGTCTTGTTTTCATTCATTTCTATTTTCTATGTTGTCTTTTCCCACAAAAGTCTTTATGTTTCTTTGACTCACAAACCTTATAAGTATGTGATGATCCCCCTTAATAAAATTACATCGATTTTCCTTTGCTTATTTTGAGTCTTCTCTCATTGTTCTTTGCTTAGAACATTCATACTTCTCTTGGTGAGGTCATCTCCAAGCGAACCACTTCGTTGTGTTGGACCGGTGCGTCACATCCGACAACCTTCGAATCTCTGGTAGTATCTTTGGGCTAATCCGCAACCCTTAGTGTCACCCCTCGATCCATTAGTTCTCAATCCTCTCGGATCTGAGTTCATATCAACCTTACCGAAAGAGTGATCCTTATTTTGGTTCTATCAAGTGGTATCAGAGCCACTCTCTCGGTAACTCTTTTTCAATCCATTTCATCTCATCTTCCATATTCTTCATCTAAATTTCTTATCTATCTATCTTGAACCCGGGCCCCTCATTACCCCCATAAAAAAAAATGAAAGATCCATATAAAAAAAAAGGAAAAGTATAAAAAAAAAAATATTCCAAAGTTTGATTTGTTTGTGGTGTGGTGGTGGAAGAGAAAGCCTGCTGGCCGAAGAGAAATACGGTCTTTGAGGAGGTTAAGGCGGGTTCCCCTCTAAATCTCTTATCTTTCTCTCTTGATCTTTGTGGTTCACTTGGTTTTGCTCATTGGGTGATCTAGTTTGCTCTCTTAGAACTTTGGGAGGAACTCTCTTGTGTGATTACCAACAAAAATTGAGTGAAACACGTGTGTGGGTGAGGATAAACACCTGAGTGTGTGAGGTTTTTAATCTAACTTTACCTTGTTTAAGTTTTCAGGTAACCATGGATAGTGAAGAAGAAAGAAACCGACCCGGAAATTCATATGCCGGATTATCTAACTTGCAAATGCGTGCTCTCAATGATTCTATGTCTAACTTGTTGAATACAGGTTTGGAGGCGATCCATCAGAGGCTTGATGAACTTCAAGGCCGTCCAACTCAGTCACGAACAAGAACCAGACGTGACCATCCAAGGAGGAACAGCCGGTCCGACCTAGAAATCCGAGAAGAGTCTTATGATGATGATCGATCCATCAACCGTCCAAGGAGAGTTCCTAGGCATCAAAACCGAGGTGATGTCAATCCTTTTGGTAGAAATGAAAGAACCAATGATGGCTTGAGTGGTTTGAAATTGAAAATTCCAAGTTTTGATGGCAAAAATGATCCGGATGCTTTTCTTGAATGGGAAAGAAAAATTGAACTTGTGTTTGATTGTCAAAATTTTTCTGATATTAAAAAGGTTAGACTTGCTGCTGCTGAGTTTACTGGCTATGCTATTAACTGGTATGATCGAGTTGTGACTAGCAGGAGGAGAGCAGGTGAGGCGCCAGTTGATACATGGGATGAGCTTTCCATGCTGATGCGGAGACGCTTTGTTCCCGACCATTACCACCGAGATCTACACCATAAACTCAGGCGTTTGCTTCAAGGTTCTAAGTCAGTTGAGGACTATCACCAGGAGATGGAGACCTTGATGATCAAAGCTGATGTAGAAGAGCCCTTAGACGCCACCATGGCCAGATTTCTTACCGGGCTCAATCGGGACATACAAGACCGCATGGAGCTGGAGGACTATGACAGCATGGAGCAGATGCTACACAAGGCCGTGCTGATCGAGCAACAAGTCAAGAGAAAGGGTCTCACTAAACCGACCTTTGCTTCTAAACCGACCTTTGCTTCTAAGCCAAACTATCAAGACAAGGGTAAGTCTTCTTCCACAACAAATACAGCTTTTAAGACTAATGTCCCTGCTCGTGTTGATAGAGAAAAGAAAGAAGAGGCTACCAAACGAACCAGAGACATCCAATGCTTTAGGTGTCATGGCCTTGGCCACTATGCCAACCGATGTCCAAACCAAAAGGTGATGGTGCTCTTGGAGAATGGAGAAGTCGAATCCGAAGAAGACAAGGAGGATCTCGGACCAGTGTATGATGATGATAATGAGGAAGAAGCACTTGACTTCCCGGTTCATGGTCCCCTTCTTGTTACTAGGAGAGTCTTGGATGACACCACTGATCCCATCTTTGATGAGGAGGTCGATGGAGTGATCAATGAGTTTTGCTCGACCTTTGTGGAGAGTTCTTATCCGATCTATGATGAGGATGTTCTTGAAGAGCCGAGCCATGGTTCACTACTGGTTACTAGGCGTGCCTTGAGTGTCCAACCAAAATCCAATGACAAAGAACAAAGGGAGAATCTCTTTCACTCTAGATGTCTCATTTCTGATAAAGTTTGTTCTTTAATCATTGATGGAGGTAGTTGCACTAATGTGGCTAGTGACACCCTTGTAAAGAAACTTGGGCTTGTTACTCGGCCTCTTTCTCGTCCTTTCAGGTTGGAGTGGCTCAATGAGGCCGGAGAACAGTATGTGAAGGAGCAAGTCACGGTTCCACTTTCCATTGGCCGATATGAGGACGAGGTTGTGTGCAATGTGCTTCCCATGGATGCTTGCCATGTTCTCTTGGGCCGGCCTTGGCAATTTGACAAGAAGGCAGTGCATGATGGTTTCACAAACCGGCATTCATTTGATCATAAGGGAAAGAAGATCACCTTGGTGCCTTTGTCGCCTTCGGAAGTCCATCAAGACCAAGTCCAACTTGAGAAGAACCGAGACCAAGACTCTAAAGCTGATAAACCTGAGACCAGTACCAGGAACTCCAATTTCTTTGTCAAAGAAAGTCAGGTAAGAAAGTCTCTTTGCTCTCAAAAGCCATTTCTCTTACTGATTTATAAAGAGTCTCTCTTGGCCTCATCTTCTTCTGACCTTGCACCGGAGATTCCGAGTGAGTTTTTAGGTATCTTGCAGGATTATTCTGATGTGTTTCCAGAAGAAAATCCCAAAGGATTGCCACCGGTGAGAGGCATTGAGCATCAGATCGATCTTGTTCTGGGCGCCTCTCTACCGAACCGACCAGCGTACCGCACCAATCCAGTCGAGACCAAGGAGCTGGAGAAACAGATCAACGACTTGCTTGAGAAGGGATACATCAGAGAGAGTCTCAGTCCCTGTGCCGTGCCTGTTCTACTTGTACCAAAGAAGGATGGCTCCTGGAGGATGTGTGTGGACTGCCGGGCCATAAACAACATCACGGTAAAGTATCGACATCCTATCCCTCGTCTTGATGATATGCTGGATGAACTCCATGGTTCTAAGTACTTTTCTAAGATAGATTTGAGAAGTGGCTATCATCATATTAGGATGAAAGAAGGTGATGAATGGAAAACGGCCTTTAAAACAAAACTAGGTTTGTATGAGTGGCTTGTCATGCCCTTTGGTCTCACTAATGCACCTAGTACTTTCATGCGCCTAATGAATCATGTCTTGAGGTCTTTTATTGGTCATTTTGTTGTGGTTTACTTTGATGACATTCTTATTTACAGCAAAAGCCTTGATGAGCACAAACAGCATTTGAAATCCGTTCTTGAAGTCCTTAGAAAGGAACGTTTGTTTGCTAACCTTGGAAAGTGTTCTTTTGGCACAGATCATGTGGTCTTTCTAGGTTTTGTTGTAGGTGCAGATGGCTTGAGAGTGGACGAGCAGAAGGTCCAAGCAATCCGGGACTGGCCGATTCCGACCACCATTGGTGAAGTAAGAAGCTTCCATGGCCTTGCCGGCTTCTATAGGCGATTTGTTCAAAACTTCAGTACCTTGGCCGCTCCTCTTACTGAAGTAATCAAGAAGAACGTGGGGTTCAAATGGGGACCAGCTCAGGAAGAAGCATTCGAAATCCTTAAAGGGAAGTTGACTCACACCCCTTTACTTGTACTTCCAGATTTTTCTAAAGCTTTTGAAATCGAATGTGATGCTTCTGGTGTTGGTATTGGTGCTGTGTTGATGCAGGAGGGAAAACCAGTGGCTTATTTCAGTGAGAAGCTTGGAGGAGCCATGCTCAACTACCCCACATACGACCAAGAACTCTATGCCTTGGTGAGGGCCCTTCAAACGTGGCAGCACTATCTTTGGCCTAAGGAGTTCATCATCCACACTGATCATCAGTCTCTAAGACACCTTAAGGGTCAGCAGAAGCTCAACAAGAGGCATGCTCGTTGGATGGAGTTCATTGAGACATTTTCTTATGTGATCAAGTACAAACAAGGTAAGGAGAATGTTGTGGCCGATGCATTGTCTCGAAGGTACACTCTTCTCACAGCCCTTGAAACTAAATTGCTTGGCTTTGAATTTATCAAGGAAGTTTATGCTTCTGATCAGGACTTTAAAGAGATTTTTCGAAAATGCTCAAAAGTTGCTTATGGCAAATACTTTCAAAATTCTGGTTTCTTGTTCTTTGATAACCATTTGTGTGTGCCCCAGTGTTCTTTGAGGGAGTTGTTTCTCAGGGAAGCTCATGGAGGTGGGCTTATGGGACACTTTGGAGTCAAGAAAACCTACAAGGCGGTTCATGACCATTTCTGCTGGCCGAGTATGATGAAAGATGTTGTGAGGATCTGTAGCCGATGTGTGGTGTGCAATAAGTCTAAGCCTAAAGCATCACACCACGGTTTGTACTCAGCTCTACCCATTCCCTCTCATCCTTGGGTAGACATTTCTATGGATTTTGTGCTTGGATTGCCTAGGTCTAAAGCTGGACGAGATTCTATCTTTGTGGTTGTTGATAGGTTCTCGAAAATGGCTCATTTCATTCCTTGTCACAAAACTGATGATGCTGTGCAAGTTGCAGATTTATTCTTTAAGGAAGTTGTTAGATTGCATGGAATGCCTAAGACCATTGTCTCTGATCGTGATGCTAAGTTCCTTAGCTATTTTTGGAAGACCTTGTGGTCTAAGCTAGGTACTAGATTGATGTTCTCTACTACTTGTCATCCGCAAACCGATGGGCAAACTGAAGTAGTTAACCGAACCTTGTCTGCTTTGCTTAGATCTTTGGTTAAAAAGAATCTTAGGACTTGGGAAGAATGTTTGCCTCATGTTGAATTTGCTTATAACCATGCTTTGCATTCAGCTACTAAGTTTTCTCCTTTTGAGGTTGTTTATGGATTTAATCCCTTGTCTCCACTTGATCTTTTACCTTTGCCTTTGAGTGAACGAGTTAGTACAGATGGCAAGAGGAAGGTGGACACGATCAAGAAGCTGCATGAACAGGTCCGTGCCAACATTGAAGCCAAGACCGAGGGCTACAAACGACTTGCAGACAAGAAAAGGAAAGAAGTGATCTTCCAGGAAGGTGATCTTGTTTGGGTCCACATGAGGAAGGAACAATTCCCGAAACAAAGGAAGTCCAAACTCATGCCCCGGGTCGATGGTCCATTCCAGATTCTCAGGAAAGTCCATGACAATGCTTACCAGCTTGATCTTCAGGGTAAGTATGATATCTCTTCAAGTTTTAATGTTTCTGATTTATCTCCTTTTTGCGCAGATGATCCGGATTTGTGGTCAAATCCTTTTGAAGAGGGAGGGAATGATAGAACCCAGGACCTGGACCAGGACGTGGAGCAGACTCAGCATGGTGACCAGGACGATCAGATCAGTCCAACTGAGGTTCAGCCATTCAGCCGTTCCAGATCAACGGACAGAGCCGTGTACCGGATCGACCCGCGTGCACCCGGACGTGACCTAAGGATGGATCCACGACCTGATGACCAAATCAGCCAAACCACAGGCGTTCTTCCCCGACCCATTCGCCATTCTAGAGCCAACAGTCAAGCCAAAACCCATGATCATCGAGAAGAATCAGATTCCGGACTTAGCCTGTCTTTCCTGGCCCGTTTGGGACGTACCGCACGCCCGGATCAGGCTGATCACGACCTTTCCAACCACTTTGATGATTTCATGATGAACGATGCTTCCAACTACTCCAAAGGAAGGATACTTAAGCTCTCTGAAGATTTGGGTCGAGCTATCTCTTCATCCGTTCATGGATCATCGACGATCAATCATGCGGGCAGCCTTACGTCCGTCCTGCTCCTTACCGCGAACAACCTGATCACCAGAGGATGAACCTGGACGCCTTTGTGAATCTGGACCAGTCAACACAAGAATCCGCACCTTGACCAGTCTTTAGTCAAAGTCTTCATTTCTAGTTTCTATGTCTTGTTTTCATTCATTTCTATTTTCTATGTTGTCTTTTCCCACAAAAGTCTTTATGTTTCTTTGACTCACAAACCATATAAGTATGTGATGATCCCCCTTAATAAAATTACATCGATTTTCCTTTGCTTATTTTGAGTCTTCTCTCATTGTTCTTTGCTTAGAATATTCATACTTCTCTTGGTGAGGTCATCTCCAAGCGAACCACTTCGTTGTGTTGGACCGGTGCGTCACATCCGGCAACCTTCGAATCTCTGGTAGTATCTTTGGGCTAATCCGCAACCCTTAGTGTCACCCCTCGATCCATCAGTTCTCAATCCTCTCGGATCTGAGTTCATATCAACCTTACCGAAAGAGTGATCCTTATTTTGGTTCTATCAATGTGTGTGCTGATGGACACACACGGACGTCCTGTGTGTGCTGACGGACACCCACGGACGTCATGTGTGTGCTGATGGACACACACAGACACACACACGGACAGCCACGGACGTCCTGTGTGTGCTGACGGACAACCACAGACAGCCACGGACGTCCTCTGTGTGTGCTGGCGGACACCCACGGACGTCCTGTGTGTACTGAACAGATAGCCCACGTGGGCCAAAAATCACCCAATTAGTCCACGGGAAGGGCCAGCGTGCTGAGTCCACGGGAAAGGCCAGCGTGCTGAGTCCAAGGACCAACATGCTGATATGTGTACTGATGGACAGCCACGGACGTCCTATGTGTGCTGACGGACACAAACGGACACACACTGACACACACGGACAGCCACAGACGTCCTTTGTGTGCTGGCCGACACAGACGGACACACACGGACAGCCACAGACGTCCTGTGTGTGCTGGCGGACACCCACGGACGTCATGTGTGTACTGAACAGACATCCCACGTGGGCCAAAATCACCCGAACAGTCCACGGGAAGGGTCAGCGTGCTGACTCCAAGGACCAACATGCTGATATGTGTACTGATGGACAGCCACGGACGTCATGTGTGTGCTGACGGACACACACGGACACACACGGACAGCCACGGACGTCCTGTGTGTGCTGACGGACACACATGGACACACACAGACAGCCACGGACGTCCTGTGTGTGCTGACAGATAGCCACATACCGTAACAGATGTCCCATGTGTGCTGGCGGACACCCACGGACGTCCTGTGTGTACTGAACAGACAGCCCACGTGGGATAAAATCACCCAAACAGTCCACGGGAAGGGCCAGCATGCTGAGTCCAAGGACCAATGTGCTGATATATGTACTGATGGACAGCCACGGAGGTCCTGTGTGTGCTGACAGACACAGACGGACACACACGGACACACGCGGACAGCCACGGACGTCCTGTATTTGCTGGCAGACACCCACGCACGTCTTGTGTGTACTGAACAGACAGCCCACGTGGGCCAAAATCACCCGAACAGTCCACGGGAAGGGTCAGCGTGCTGAGTCCAAGGACCAACGTGCTGATATGTGTACTGATGGACAGCCACAGACGTCCTTTGTGTGCTGACGGACACATACGGACAGCCACAGACGTCATGTGTGTTCTGACGGACACACACGGACGTCCTGGGTGTGCTGACGGACACCCACGGACGTCATGTGTGTGCTGACGGACACACACAGACACACACACGAACAGCCACGGACGTCCTGTGTGTGCTGACGGACAGCCACGGACAGCCATGGACGTCCTCTATGTGTGCTGGCGGACACCCACGGACGTCCTGTCTGTACTGAACAGATAGCCCACGTGGGCCAAAAATCACCCAAATAGTCCACGGGAAGGGCCAGCGTGCTGAGTCCACGGGAAGGGCCAGCGTGCTGAGTCCAAGGACCAACATGCTGATATGTGTACTGATGGACAGCCACGGACGTCCTATGTGTGCTGACGGACACACACTGACACACACGGACATCCACGGACGTCCTTTGTGTGCTGGCCAACACCCACGAACGTCCTGTGTGTACTGAACAGACAGTCCACGTGGGCCAAAATCACCCGAACAATTCACAGGAAGGGTCAGCTTGCTGAGTCCAAGGACCAACGTGCTGATATGTGTACTAATGGACAGCCACGGACGTCCTCTGTGTGATGACAGACACAAACGGACACACACGGACAGCCACAGACGTCCTCTGTGTGCTGGCGGACACCCACGGACGTCCTGTGTGTACTGAGGAGACAGCCCACGTGGGCCAAAATCACCCAAACAGTCCACGGGAAGGGTCAGCGTGCTGAGTCCAACAACCAACGTGATGTGCCCCAGTCCGAGGATCAGTCCATGGAATCAGATCAGAACGAGGATCAGAACGTCCGGAACAACGCAACTGAGGTTCAGTCCATCGATCGGGCCGAACATACCGCTCGGGCCGTGTATCGTCTTGACCCGCACTCGTCCGGTTTGGAGCTTCAGCATAACCCACGACCAGATGGCCAAATCAACCGTACTGAAGTTCGCCTCTCCCGTCCTGTTCGACATGCTAAGTCCTTTGGTCAAGCCAGAAGTGAAGTTGTTCGAGTGGAATCCAAATCCGACCATGGTCTCTCGCTCTTAAGCCGTCTTGGCCGAACCGGCGATCGTTCTGATGAACTGATCCGACACTTCGATCAGTTCATGAACTTTGATCAGCCAAATCTCTCTAAGGCAAGACTCTTGAGGCTGTCCGAAGACTTAGCCATCTTTTGGCCCGGAACAGTTCATGAAAGTCATCCGTCCGTACATGAAGAACGAACCGGCCGTGTACTTCTTCTCACCGCGGGACGTGCTATCAGTTACATCGAATCTGGACAAGAGTAGCCGAAGAGTTCAAATCGACCAGTCAACATTATTTTCTGTGCTTTGACTAGATCTTGTCTTCTATCTATTTTCTATGTCTCTTTTTCACACATTCTACTTATTATCTTTGACTACAAGTTGTATAAGTATGTGAACACCTCTTTGAGATGAAATAATCGATTTTCCTTATTCATTTTTGAGTGTTCTTTCTTTGTTCTTTGATTAGAACATTCTTGTTCCCTTGGTGAGGTTATATCCAAGTGATTTCCCTTTCTTTGAGCCGGACTTGTGTGTCAAATCAAGCGGCCATTGAGAGTTCTAGTAGTATCATTGGGCTTTCCGCATCCCTTTGTGTCACTAAACAATCCATCAGTTCTCTATCTCTTCAGATCGAGTTCATATCATCAGAACCGGTTGAGTGTTCGTTCCTTAGGGTTCTTCACAACGTGCTGATATGTGTACTGATGGACAGCCACGGACGTTCTGTGTGTGCTGACGGACACACACGAACACACACGGACAGCGATGGACGTCCTGTGTGTGCTGACGGACACCCACGGGCGTCCTGTGTGTACAGAACAGACAGCCCACGTGGGCCAAAATCATCCAAACAGTCCATGGGAAGGGTCAGCGTGCTGAGTCCAAGGACCAACGTGCTGATATGTGTACTGATGGACAGCCACGGACGTCCTGTGTGTGCTGACGGACACACAAGAAGACACACGGACACACACAGACAGCCACAGACGTCCTGTGTATGCTGACGGACACCCACGGATGTCCTGTGTGTGCTGACGGACACCCACAGATGTCCTGTGTGTACTGAACAGACAGCCCACATGGGCCAAAATCACCCGAACAGTCCACGGGAAAGGCCAGCGTGCTGAGTCCAAGGACCAACATGCTGATATGTGTATGATGGACAGCCACGGACGTCCTGTGTGTGCTGACGGACACAGACGGAGACACACAGACACACACGGACAGCCACGGACGTCCTCTGTGTGCTGGCGGACACCCACGGACGTCCTGTGTGTACTGAACAGACAGTCCACGTGGGCCAAAATCACCCGAATAGTCCACAGGAAGGGTCAGCGTGCTGAGTCCAACAACCAGCGTGCTGATATGTGTACTGATGGACAGCCACGGACATCTTGTTTGTGCTGACGGATACACACGAACACAGGCGGACAGCCACAGACGTCCTGTGTGTGCTGACGGACACACACGGACGTCCTATGTGTGCTGACGGACACCCACGGTCATCCTGTGTGTACTGAACATACAGCCCACGTGGGCCAAAATCACCCGAACAGTCCACGGGAAGGGTCAGCGTGCTGAGTCCAAGGACCAACATGCTGATATGTGTACTGATGGACAGCCACGGACGTCTTGTGTGTGCTGACGGACACACACAGACAGCCACGGACAGCCACAGACGTCATCTGTGTGCTGACGGACACCCATGGACGTCCTGTGTGTGCTGACGGACACCCACGGACGTCCTGTGTGTACTAAACAGACAGCCCACATGGGCCAAAATCACCCGAACAGTCCACGGGAAGGGCTAGCATGCTGAGTCTAAGGACCAACGTGTTGATATGTGTACTAATGGACAACCACGGACGTCCTGTGTGTGCTGACAGACACAGACGGACACACACGGACACACACGGACACACACAGACAGCCACAGATGTCCTGTGTGTGCTGGCGGACACCCACGGACGTCATGTGTGTACTGAACAGACATCCCACATGGGCCAAAATCACCCGAACAGTCCACGGGAAGGGTCAGCGTGCTGACTCCAAGGACCAACGTGCAGATATGTGTACTGGTGGACAGCCACTGACGTCCTGTGTGTGCTGACGGACACACACGGACACACACAGACAGCCACGGACGTCCTGTGTGTGCTGACAGACACACACGGACGTCCTGTGTGTCCTGACGGACACCCACGGACGTCCTGTGTGTTCTGACGGACACAACCAATGTCTACTGGTGACAGACTGAAAAAAGTGTTTTGTCTATATAAGGGGTAGGCACTCTTCTGAGCCTACCCTCTGTACCCGAAGGGGTTTGTAGTGTTGGACTGCTCGGTCCAACACTATCGATGGCTGGGTTGAGGTCGAAGGCCGGATTGTCTCCGGTGAATTTTCTGGAACTTTTCCGGCGAATTTTCCGTCGGACCGTTTTGCCCCTAACTTCAAATTTTTGCGCTTGTGTGGTCTTGGCCTGGTTTCATCCGTCTTCCAGTTGCTCTTTTGATTACATCTCAAGAGTGGTTGGAAAGATTGATGTTAGCGGGGCAAATGAACATTCGGCGTATGAGTGGTGATTTGATAGTTAGTGTTTGTAGGCTCTGTGCTCGCGCACCCAACTGCAGACCAACTATCCTCCTCAGTTTCTTCATGAGCATAGTTTTATGCTTGTTGAACTGATCCGGGGCCTGTGTTGCGTACCTATCTGGAAGGAATTGTTAAGCTTTGCTTAAAATGTTATTTGCGGCATCTCCTTCAGTGGGGAAGTCGTGAACACATAAGCCGGCACTTGTGATCCTTGCGTCTTTGCATAATTTATGCATTGTTCGCCAAGGTGAATAAGCTGTTTGCTGAGATCTCGGTTGTGGAAATATTATGGCGGTGACTCGAAGAAATTCTGTCCCGCTAAGCATGTTTGTCTCCAGACAAAAGATGACGGTCAAGTCTGCGTCTGTTCCCACTTTCCCTGTGTTTGCGGGAATATGACGTGGTCTTGCCCTGATTTATGAATGCTACCTGGTTGATCCTGCCAGTAGTCATATGCTTGTCTCAAAGATTAAGCCATCCATGTGTAAGTATGAACGAATTCAAACTGTGAAACTGCGAATGGCTCATTAAATTAGTTATAGTTTGTTTGATGGTAACTACTACTCGGATAACCATAGTAATTCTAGAGCTAATACGTGCAACAAACCCCGACTTCTGGAAGGGATGCATTTATTAGATAAAAGGTCGACGGGGGCTCTGCCCGTTGTTCTGATGATTCATGATAACTCGACGGATCGCATGGCCTTAGTGCTGGCGACGCATCATTCAAATTTCTGCCCTATCAACTTTCGATGGTAGGATAGTGGCCTACCATGGTGGTAACGGGTGACGGAGAATTAGGGTTCGATTCCGGAGAGGGAGCCTGAGAAACGGCTACCACATCCAAGGAAGGCAGCAGGCGCGCAAATTACCCAATCCTGACATGGGGAGGTAGTGACAATAAACAACAATACCGGGCTATTTGAGTCTGGTAATTGGAATGAGTACAATCTAAATCCCATAACGAGGATCCATTGGAGGGCAAGTCTGGTGCCAGAAGTGTATATTTAAGTTGTTGCAGTTAAAAAGCTCGTAGTTGAACCTTGGGATGGGTCGCCCGGTCTGCCTTCGGTGAGCACCGATCGGCTTGTCTCTTCTGTCGGCGATATGTTCCTGGCCTTAACTGGCCGGGTTGTGCCTCCAGGGCTGTTACTTTGAAGAAATTAGAGTGCTCAAAGCAAGCCTACGCTATGTATACATTAGCATGGGATAACATCCTAGGATTTCGATCCTATTTTGTTGGCCTTCGGGATCGGAGTAATGATTAACAGGGACAGTCAGGGGCATTCGTATTTCATAGTCAGAGGTGAAATTCATGGATTTATGAAATACGAACAACTGCGAAAGCATTTGCCAAGTGTTGTAAAAGAATGGGGAAATCATGTATCTTATTTCTGAATAAAAGAGTGGCCGACTCTCTCTCCTCCGGACGCGGCCGCGGCTGGGCCTTGTCGTGGCCTGATGGGCGTTCTATTCTTGTCTTGGTTAATAGCAATCCACTCATAATTTATAACACTCCCCCTTGGATGCTATAACCATATGGGTTTGTATCATGCACGAGGTTGCCTCATTAAAACGTCTCTAGGAAAACCAAAAACCCAAGGTGGGAAATATGGAAACCGTAGACAGGAAAAAGAGTACAACGCACGACACTCCCCCTGATGAAGGCATCACTGAAGATCCTTCAACTGGCACATTCCTATCTGATGAACCAGCTTCTTGAATGTTGAGGTTGGCAGAGACTTGGTGAAGAGGTCGGCTGAGTTGTCACTGGACCGAACTTGAACCTCTTGAACTTCCTTTGCCTTCTGCAGGTCGTGGGTGAAGAAGAACTTGGGCAGGATGTGCTTTGTTCTATCTCCCTTGATGTATCCATCTTTGAGCTGAGCTATGCAAGCTGCATTGTCCTCATAGATGATCGTTGGCTCTTCTTTTTCTTTTCCCCCGGCCAGACCACTCTCTTTCAGGATGTGGCCGGTCATGTTCCTCAACTAAACAAGCTCTCGGCTTGCTTCATACATGGCTATGATCTCGGCATGATTAGATGATGTGGCCACTAAGGTCTGTTTCGTGGTCCGCCAACATACTGCAGACCCATTGTGCATAAACTCATAGCCTATCTGAGATCTAGCATAATGTGGGTCAGAAAAGTACCAAGCGTCTGCATACCCGGGCAAACTCTCTCCTGGCTGGCCGGTATAGAACAATCCGAGGTCTTTTGTTCCTTGCAGATATCTGAACAGATGTTTTATTCCGTTCCAGTGCCTAAGAGTCGGACATGAACTGAATCTAGACAGTAAGCTCACGGCAAAGCTGATGTCCGGTCTAGTATGACTAGCTAAATACATTAAAGCTCCAATGGCACTTAAGTAAGGCACTTCCGGCCCGAGTGTCTCCTCATCCAGCTTCTTAGGTCCGAATGGATCCTTCTCTAGGTCTAAGGACCTCACGACCATAGGACTCGACAAGGGATGAGCCTGGTCCATATTAAACTGCTTGAGTATCTTTTCTGTATAAGTCTTTTGATGCACAAGGATTCCTTTCTCTACATACTCAAATTGGAGTCCCAAACAGAACTTAGTTTTCCCTAAGTCTTTCATCTCGAATTCTTTCTTTAGACATTCGACTGTTTGGGAAATCTCTCAGAGGTTCCTATAATATTCAGGTCGTCCACATAAACCGACATTATCACAAAGCCCTTGCTGTCGAATTTCTTTATAAAGATACATGGACTTATTGGATCGTTCTTATAACCCTCTTTCACTAGGTACTCTGATAATCTGTTGTACCACATTCGACCTGATTGTTTCAAACCATATAAGGCTTTATTCAGCTTAATACAATGCTGTTCTCGAGAACCTTTCTTATCTTTGAGCTCAATACCCTCTGGAACTCTCATATGAATTTCATTATCCAGTGGACCATATAAATATGCAGTCACTACATCCATTAGGCATAAATCAATTTTCTCTTTTACGGCCAGACTGATTAGGTATCTCAATGTAGTTGCATCCACCAAGGGGACTATGTCTCCTCATAATCTATTCATGGTCTCTGTGAGAATCCTTGTGCTACAAGCCCTGCTTTGTATCTCACTACTTCTCCTTTCTCATTTCTCTTTCTCATAAAGACCCATTTGTATCCCACTGGTTTGACATCACTTGGTGTCCGGATTATAGGGCCAAAAACGCCTCTCTTTCTCAATGATTCTAACTCCACGTTTATAGCTTCTTTCCATTTGATCCAATCTGATCTCTGCATGCATTCTTGTATGGACGTGGGTTCTAGATCCTCATCTATATCCATGATCTCAAGTGCTACCTTGTATGCAAATATATCATCGACGTCGATATCTTTTCTGTTCCATTGTGTTCAAGACATCATATAGTTTATAGAGATCTCTTGATTGTCCGGCCCTGGCGTCCCATGAAGTCCAGCATCCCGAACCTCACTATGCGGAACGGCTGGATCATTTGGTGTGGCCGGCCCACTCGGCTCGACCGTTCTGGTCGGTTCAGCCGGTCCATCAATATCCTGGACGGTTTCGTTGATGCTCTCGGATCCAGCACCTCTCTTGGACTTCCGAGGCTGTTTATCTTTGGAACCAATTGGTCTACCACGTTTCAAACGTTGTTTAGACTCTGTAGCCACTTGACATTGTCCCTTCTGGACATCTATTCTTATGGGTGCATTACAAGCCGGGATATATGACTTTGTCACTCTATTTGGGTCAGCAAATGTATCTGGCAGTTGATTAGCTAGCTTTTGAAGATGTATAATCTTTTGGACTTCCATATCACACTCTTTTGTCCGAGGATCTTGCCAAGATATTGATGGTCGAGACCATTCTATTTCTTTAATCAACTGGCTGTTATCTCCCCCTAAGGTCGGATATGTGGACTCATCAAACCGTGAGTCTGAGTATCTGGCCTTAAACAAATCACCGGTTGTTGGATCAAGATACTTTATAATAGTTGGGGAGTCATATCCAACATATATTTCCATCCTCCTCTATGGTCCCATCTTGGTTCTCTGTGGTGGAGCAATTGGAACGTAAACGGCACATCCAAATTTTTTGATGTGGGACATGTCTGGCTCATGACCCGTAAGTAACTGGGATGGTGAATATCTATGCTCACTAGATGGCCTGATGCGAATCAGTTCTGCTGCATGTAAAACCGCATGTCCCCACGCTGATACCGGGAGTCTAGACTTCATTAGTAATGGTCTGGCTATCAGTTGGATACGTTTAATGAAGGATTCGGCCAAGCCGTTCTGTGTATGCACATGTGCCACGGAGTGTTCTACATTTACGCCCATGGACATACAGTATTCATTAAACGCCTGGGACGTGAACTCACCAGCATTGTCTAGACGTATAGTCTTTAGAGGGAAATCTGGAAAGTGTGCTCTCAGTCTTATTATCTGAGCAAGCAGGCGTGTAAAAGCCAAGTTTCGTGTGGATAGTAGACAAACATGCGACCATCTGGTTGATGCATGAATCAGGACCATGAACTATCTAAACGTCCCACTAGGTGGGTGTATTGGTCCACATATGTCTCCTTGAGTCCTTTCCAGAAAGTTTATAATCTCTTTATTAACTTTGTCTGGTGATGGCCTTGTTATGAGTTTCCCTTGTGCACATGCTGCACATGTGAGATTGTATGGGACAACTCCTTTGAATGTGTGCCCTTGTGAATTCATCATCAACTTTCTCATTATACTAGTACCGGGATGGCCAAGCCGGTTATGCCATAGAGTGAAAATTTCGCAGGCATTAGCCTCGATCATACTGATCTTTGCATAGTATAGACCAGTAGACATTGCAGGTATGGTCTCTAGGATCTTCTTATTGCCTTTGGTGATCGAAATTATGTTAAGGAATTCTTAATTTCCTTCTTCCCATGTTTCAAGATGGAAACCATTCAACCTTATGTCTTTGAAACTCAATAAGCTTCTTCTAGAGCTTGGGGAATACAAGGCGGTTTTGATCTCTAGATGAGTGCCCTTAGGCATCAATACATAAGCCTGGCCGTGACCTTCAATCAGGCTGGCTACACCTGCAATGGTGTGTACATTTGCACTTTGTATTTTGAGATTCATGAAGTATCTTTTGTCTCTAAGTATTGTGTGACTTGTGCCACTATCCACCACGAGTATACTCATTTCATCTTTCATTCTATAAGTAATAAGATTTCTAATCTCAGAGACCTTATAAAACTTTAAAACTTTCTTATTATAAAAGTCAGAACACCAATCAATAAAAATAAAAACACCAAAGCAATCATAAAGCAATAAGACAAATTATGTCGAAATCTAGTATTTTAGACAATCAGAAGTCTCAAAATCCATTAGGTCATCATTAGAAAAGTCGGAATCATCATCAGCATCATATCCGGAATCATGAACCATGTGAGCCTCCGGGTTCTTGTTCTTGAGACTCTCTTGATAGAGTTCACATAAGTGCTTAGGAATTCTACAATTCTTGGCCCAATGGATGTCCATCCCACATCTGTGACAAACAGATTTGGGCGAGTAAGACGGTTTGGATATGCCGCCTCGACCTCGGCCATAACTGCCTCGGCCACGCCCATAGTTGGAACCACGACCACTGTTATTGTGGTTTCCTTTCCAGCTGGTCGAGTAGTTGTCTCGGCCGTTCGAGTAGTTGTCACGGCCACACCTCTTGTATCCACCTCGGCCTTTGCCGTGTGATCTCTTATCATTCTGGACGTAGTTGCACTCATTGGGATCTTTCTTTTCAACCTCATGGGCTTCTGGCAATGCTGCTGTTCCAACAGGTCTAGCTTCACTGTTCTTCATCAGGAGCTCATTGTTTGCCTCGGCCAGTAGTAGGCACGAGATTAGATCGGTATATGTGGTGAAGCCTTTCACTCTGTACTGCTGTTGCAGTATCATGTTCGATGCATGGAACGTAGTGTATGTCTTCTCAAGTAACTCTTCCTCAGTTACTTCTTCACCACAAAGCCTTAGCTTCGAGACTGTCTTAAACAAGGATGAATTGTACTCATCCACTGACTTAAAATCTAAGAATCTGAGATTCTTCCAGTCATCTCTAGCCTTTGGAAGTAACACCATTTTCTGGTGATCATATCTATGCTGTAAAGCATTCCAAAGGTCTAGTGGATTTTCTATTGTCATGTACTGATCTTTTAGACGTTCAATGAGATGATGGCGTATAAAACTTATAGCCCTGTATCTATTCTTATCATTCTCATTGTTGTCCTTGGTGATAGTATCACCAAGTCCCTTTGACCTTAAGCTGATCTTTGTATCTAGCTCCCACTGCAAGTAGTTATCTCCAAAGAGATTAAGGGCTGCATAGTCTCTGTTTGCTATTTTCGACATATGAATCACATTATCATTCGAAATTTTAGGTTCACAATGTGATCATGTGGCCGAAGATAATCAACAAGCTCGGCCACAACAAGTCTTATGCATTCATGAAAATTAATCAATTCTAATCGACCATGGTGCTATCAAACATAAGGCCACACGGCCATGTAGGTCTACTAATGCAAACAATCTTAAGTTTGTGTGATCTACATGCTGGTCGATATTTTAAAACAGTACTAATGCAATTTTATATTCAGATTCATGTAAACAACCTTAATCAATCCGTTAATACTTTTATAGAACTAGGGTTTTGATATAAACTCTAGCAATCTTAGATTAAGGTTTCAAGGCCTTTAGGATTTAAATTCTAGATCAGATTATTTCAATCAATCTAACCATCCTAAACCTCAGATTTATCAAAATTCAATCAAGCAAGAACAATCTAAAATTGGATTCTAGCTTTTAGATCTAGGGTTTTCGATTCCAACATTAGGGTTTCTCAAATTCAGATCAAGACAATCAAAACAATCAATCATGTTCTAGTGGAATCAATCTTGTTACTAGTTATGAGATTTGTAGATTTTAATTGTGTAGTTTCTAGGGTTTCATCAAGAACAAAGTTTCCATAATAATGGATTAGGGTTTTGTTCTATCTAGGTTCTCAGATCACGGTATACCTTTGTTTGTAGGGGTTTAGAACCGGACAACCAAAGAACGGATAAAACTTCGAGCTGAGACGGATGAACGCTTGCTGTCTCCTATCGGGTCGCGAACGGGGTCAGACGCGAGCTGAGGACGGACGCGAGCTGAGGACGGACGCGAGCTTGTCTCGGGTGCGATGTGTCTCGGACGGACGTGTGCTTTCTCGGGTGTGAGCTGAGGACTCGTACTGAGCTGAGGATGTTCGAGAGTTGAGGACGTCTAGGTTTTTAGAACGGACGAAGAACGTCTCTAGGGTTTAAGATGAGTCGCCGGTTTTATGCTTTTAGGTTTCTATTTTGTCTCAAGGTTTTAGAGGCTATCGTGCTGATAAAGTGTTGTAAAAGAATGGGGAAATAGTGTCTCTTATTTCTGAATATAAGTTCCCTTTATGTAGGGGTTACAAGATAAGGATAAAAGGAAAGAGTACAAATCCTAATCAAAGAGGAAACAGGAAAACTACTAAAGATAAAGATGAAGATAAAAGGAAAACATCCTAATCCTATAGTCGGCCAAAGAGTGGCCGACTCTCTCTCCTCCGGACGCGGCCACGGCTGGGCTTGGTCGGTGCCTGATGGGCCTTCTCTTCTTGTCTTGGTTAATAGCAGTCCACTCATGATTTATAACACCAAGGATGTTTTCATTAATCAAGAACGAAAGTTGGGGGCTCGAAGACGATCAGATACAGTCCTAGTCTCAACCATAAACGATGCCGACCAGGGATCAGCGGATGTTGCTTTTAAGACTCTGCTGGCACCTTATGAGAAATTAAAGTTTTTGGGTTCCGGGGGGAGTATGGTCGCAAGGCTGAAACTTAAAGGAATTGACGGAAGGGCACCACCATGAGTGGAGCCTGCGGCTTAATTTGACTCAACACGGGGAAACTTACCAGGTCCAGACATAGTAAGGATTGACGGAGTGAGAGCTCTTTCTTGATTCTATTGGTGGTGGTGCATGGCCGTTCTTAGTTGGTGGAGCGATTTGTCTGGTTAATTCCATTAACGAACGAGACCTCAGCCTGCTAACTAGCTACGTGGAGGCATCCCTTCACGGTCGGCTTCTTAGAGGGACTATGGCCGTTTAGGCCAAGGAAGTTTGAGGCAATAACAGGTTTGTGATGCGCTTAGATGTTCTGGGACGCACGCGGCGACGTGGGTGGTTCGCCGTCTGCGACGTCGCGAGAAGTCCACTAAACCTTATCATTTAGAGGAAGGAGAAGTCGTAACAAGGTTTCCGTAGATGAACCTGCGGAAGGATTATTGTCGTACCCTGGAAACAGAACGACCTGAGAACGATGAAACATCACTCTCGGTAGGCCGGTTTCTTACTGTGCCTGCCGATTCCGTGGTTATACGTTAATCCATGCCCAAGACTTCAGTTTTGGTCGAATCGTACGCATAGCTTCCGGATATCACCAAACCCCGGCACGAAAAGTGTCAAGGAAAATGCAACTAAACAGCCTGCTTTCGCCAACCCGGAGACGGTGTTTTTATGGAAGCAGTGCTGCAATATAAAGTCTAAAACGACTCTCGGCAACGGATATCTCGTCTCTCGCATCGATGAAGAACGTAGCGAAATGCGATACTTGGTGTGAATTGCAGAATCCCGTGAACCATCGAGTCTTTGAACGCAAGTTGCGCCCCAAGCGTTCTGGCTGAGGGCACGTCTGCCTGGGTGTCACAAATCGTCGTCCCCCCATCCTCTCGAGGATATGGGACGGAAGCTGATCTCCCGTGTGTTACCGCATGCGGATGGCCAAAATCCGAGCTAAGGACGCTAGGAGCGTCTTGACATGCGGTGGTGAACTCAAAGTCCCTGCCTAATGTCAGCTCTGTTAGACAACCAAGCATAAGAAATAATAAACATTCCCAAACATAAGATATAACTATAAAAACATAAATCCTACAAGTTCAGAAAATAAAAAGACAAGTTCATAATAGGAGGATAAGAGATAGAGATATGAGGACTAGTCGGTGTCCTCGTCAGTCGCCTCATCGTCCTCCGGGGAAGGGTCCCAGCATGCTGGTGCTGGTGCTGGTGCCTGCGCTCCTATAGCTCTCCTGCTCCGACAAGACACTCTAGCCCAGATGGCCTGAAGAGCGTCCACCACGAACATCTGAAAGTCTCCCTGGTCGTGCATGGGGATGTCTGGTATGTTCGGGAAGTCGGGGAGAGGCGGTGTTTGTGCGTCCTGAGCTCTGGTACGGCGAATGATGGGAGGTCGGCGTGACATGTTCTGGGGGTTGCGGAGAAATGCCTTGTCTGGCATGCATCGAAGCTGCTCCACACTGTTCCCGAAATCAGTGATCCTTCTGTCCGGTAGGGGTAGAAGGCGATGCTCACCGCGGATCCTGAAACGCCAAAGTTTCCCTTCCTCGAGCCATAGCGAGTGCACCAAGTGCTGCTCGTCGAGGAAGGGGTGATCGCGGTCGGCAGAGCGAGGGTCGAGGCGGATGCCGAGGTACTGGAAAATCAGGGTCAGAAGACTCCCAACTGTCTCCTTCTTCTTACCCCTGCTGTTGAAAGGCTTCTTCTTCAACTCCACCAAGTGCGTGGCAAAGACAGCTCCGAGGTTTGGCGGGTTCACTTCGCCGTCCTCATCCAACTCAACCATATCCACCACGCCATTCACTGCACAGAAAAGTAATGTGAGCTCCTTTATCCTGACCTTGTTGGGCTCCATCTTGCAAACCAGTGTGTTTGCAAGGAGCCGTAGGAAGTAGCGAAGTGCAGGATGGCGGATGTCTGATAGCACGGCCCTGTTTGTGTCCCAAACTCATGTGCCGACGATGTCCCAGAATCTCGCAAGGTGTCAAAATGGTGGGATCGTGTAGGAGGCGACGCTCTCCGAGAAACCGTAGATGCGGCAGAGCTCGGTGATAGTGATCCTGTAGCGTGTCCCTCTGGCGAAGAAGGTCAAAGTACCATCTCCCGCTACCCTCGCTGATGAAGTCCTGTAGGCGACCTCGACAGTGGCCATGAATTGGCGGACAAGATCGGGGTAGAGGTCGTAAGTGTGAGAGGGCATGGTGCCGAGTCCGAGCTGTGTGATCATGTCGTGAACATTTCTCTCGATCCCGAGATTCTTTAGGATGCGTCGGTCGAGGAATTTGGTGGGCTCGATAGAGACTCCCAGCCAAGCATTGTAGAAGAGGCTGTCGAAGTTGTCCCAGTTGTTGGACAGGGGACGGTGGCAACACTCGTTGCTGTTGATCGCTGCTCTAGGATCATCATAGCCCGAGACATTGAAGGGTGTGTTTTGGTGCGAGGCCATGGAGGGCGCTGTGGGTTGGTAGAGCTGCTGGTCTCGTCGAATCTCCTTTTCGACCTGATTTCTCTGTTTCGTGTATTTGTCTCTGAATTGCTCATCTGAAACCAAGAATAAAAGAAAGTTAGTATTGTCGATAAAAGGTAAATCGATTGATGGGTTATACTGAACATCGATCGATATTGTCGAGTCGGAACAATCGAACAAGAGAGCATCGGTCGATGCTAACGAGTTCGTATCGACCGATGTCGCATCACGAAACCTGCAACATCACTCAATTCTAAATCGCGTTTATAAGAATTAAAAGACATAGAAATCACAAACCGAACTCTAGATAAGCAATATGAACTACAAAAACTTCTCTCAATCACACCAAATCAAGCGTTCTAGTCCAACTCAAAACGAAAACCCTAATGTTTTGAAAAATTGAAAATTGCGAGTTCATACCTTAAGGCTGGTTTCGAGAGTGGATTTAACAGTTACAGAGTGAAAAATCGAGTAGATTAGGGCGAAAAACGGACGAAATCCGTCAAGAAATGAGAGAGAAAATGGTTGTTTTTGTTTTCGGTTTCGGTTGGGAATGAGGAAGAGGAACGGACTGATATCGAATGAAATAAGGGTTTTAACCGTCGATATGCCGGCATCGATCGATGGCGGTGATGCCTCGTCGATCGATGTCCTTTTCAAAGACAAATCTTAATTTCTAAATCTCCTAAATAATGCTAATAGTAAGAAGAAATATGGAAATTACTATTAAATATAAAAATTACTATTAGATATATATATATATATATATATATATATATATATATATATATATATATATATATTTTTTTTTTTTTTAATTGTAGAAATAAAATGGGTTGCCTCCCATTCAGCGCTTAATTTTTAAGTCTTTAGCTCGACTTCCTGATTAAACTAATTATCAGGTTCATACAGCATCATGGGCGCTTTTGCTGGTGGTTTTGCCCAATAATGCTTAACTCGTTGGCTGTTCACTGTAAATTTCCTGGCCTTTATCATTTTGTAAGGTGATAGCTCCGGAGGGTTAAACGTTTGTTACAATGAAGGGTCCAGACCAACGGGATTTTAGCTTTCCAGAAAATAAAGTTAACCTAGAGTTATAAAGGAGGACTTGATTATCCGGTTCAAAGTGCCGGGATATGATCTTTTTATCGTGATAAGCTTTAGTCCTTTCTTTATAAATTTTTGAATTTTTGAAAGCTAAATGTCTGATTTCATCAAGCTCGTTAAGCTGGATGAGTCTCCTTTCTGCAGCTGGTTTGATATCAAAGTTCAAAAGTTTGGTAGCCCAAGCTGCTTTGTGTTCGAGTTCGACTGGTAAATGACATGATTTGCCATAAAGGAGGTGGAATGGTGTTGTTCCTAACGGCGTTTTGTAGGCGGTCCTGTAGGCCCAAAGTGCATTATCTAGTTTCCTAGACCAATCTTTTCTGGAGGTTCCTACGGTTTTCTCTAAGATTTCCTTAATTTGCCGGTTAGAGACTTCTACTTGTCCACTGGTTTGTGGGTGGTAAGGTGTGGCTACTCTATGATGAACACCATCCTTTTTAAGCAATCTATCAAAGATTTTGTTAATGAAATGAGTTCCACCGTCACTAATGACTACTCTTGGAACTCCAAATCTTGGAAAGATTATACTCTTGAAGAGTTTAATAACCACATATGCGTCATTGGTAGGAGAAGCTACTGCTTCGACCCATTTGGATACGTAGTCTACAGCGACTAGTATATATTTGTTTCCATATGAAGACGGGAAGGATCCCATAAAATCGATACCCCAGCAATCAAAGACTTCAACTTCCAGAATTAACTTCTGTTCCATTTCGTGTCTTTTGCTGATTTTTCCACGTCTTTGGCATCTGTCACATTGGGTTATAAATGCGTGGACATCGTGAAAAGTGGTCGGCCACCAAAATCTTGCCTGGAGGATTTTCGAAACCGTTTTAAAGGTAGCGAAATGTCCTGCATAATCAGCTCCGTGACATTGGTAAATAATGTCCAGAATTTCAGCTTCGGATACGCATCGTCTGTATATGCCATCAGAACAATGCTTATAGAGGTAAGGTTCATCCCAATGATAGCGTCTTACTTCTCTGAAAAATTTCTTCCTCATATATCCCTTGAGTTCGTCTGGCTCAACCTCAGCTGCCAAATAGTTAACTATGTCGGCATACCAGGGTCGGTTATTCGAGTTTCTACCAATCGCGTCTACCTCCCGTTGTGATAATTCTTCAGGTGTAAGATTAATCTCATCACCGGAAACATTAACTTGTAAATTGAAATTGATTTTAATAGATGAGGGTTCGTGATCTTGGTTATTGGAGAGTTGAGAAGTTAAATCATTTTCGTCATCGATCGATGTATCACTACGTAGATCGACCGATATGCCATCTCTCTCATTGATCGATAGATCTTCAGATGTGAGAGATATTTGACCGACGAAAGATGTATCTATGTGTGCAACATTCTCTGTGGGGAAGAAATCGTCTATAGGGACATCATCCTCTATTCTGATCCGGGAAAGATGGTCAGCGACTCCATTATCTACTCCTCTCTTATCCTTAATCTCAATGTCAAACTCTTGGAGTAGTAGAATCCAGCGTATGAGTCGAGGTTTAGCATCTTTCTTTTGCATTAAATATTTGATGGCAGTGTGATCAGTGTGAACTATTACTCGTGAGCCAATCAAGTATTGACGGAATTTTTCAAAAGCGTAAACTACAGCTAATAGTTCTTTTTCTGTTGTTGCGTAATTCCGTTGCGCTTCATCAAGCGTGCGGCTGGCGTAGTAAATGGCGTGTAGTTTTTTGTCCTTCCTTTGGCCTAAAACTGCTCCAATTGCGAAATCGCTCGCATCGCACATGATTTCGAAAGGAAGATTCCAGTCGGGGGCTTGTACGACGGGGCAGTGATAAGAGATTTCTTTAAATTTTCAAAAGCTTTCATGCATTCAGGGGTAAAATCGAATTGAATATCCTTGCATAACAGGTTATTTAGAGGTCTAGCGATTTTGCTGAAGTCCAGAATAAATCTCTTGTAAAATCCGGCGTGTCCGAGAAAACTTCGCACGTCTTTAACAGTTTTGGGTGGAGGTAAACTGGTCAGTACTTCAATCTTAGCTCTATCTACCTCTATACCAGCTGCGGAAACCTTATGTCCTAACACTATTCCATCGTTAACCATGAAATGGCATTTTTCCAGTTTAGGACAAGGTTCTTTTCTTCGCATCTTTCCAATACGTTGCATAAATTATCGAGGCAACTCTTAAAATCTGATCCGTAGACTGAAAAGTCATCCATGAATACTTCCATTAAGTCCTCGATCATATCCGTAAAGATTGACATCATGCAACGTTGGAAAGTGGCGGCGGCGTTACAAAGACCAAATGGCATTCTGCGATATGCGAAAGTTCCATAGGGGCATGTAAACGTTGTCTTTTCTTGATCATCCGGGTGTATAGGAATTTGAAAAAAATCCAGAATATCCATCAAGAAAACAGTAATACTGGTGATTAGCTAATCTCTCCAGCATTTGATCAATAAAGGAAAGGGGAAAATGGTCTTTCCTAGTAGCGGCATTCAATTTTCTATAATCAATACACATCCGATGACCAGTAACGGTACGAGTCGGAATGAGTTCTTCCTTTTCATTCTTTACTACAGTGATACCTCCCTTTTTGGGTACAACATGTACGGGGCTTACCCATTTGCTATCCGAAATAGGGTAAATAACTCCAGCATCAAGGAGTTTTATAATTTCCTTTTTGACTACTTCCTTTAGATTCGGATTTAATCTCCTTTGCTGCTCTATTGATGTTTTAGCGTCATCTTCCAAGTTGATTCGATTCATGCAAAGATCGGGAGAGATTCCAGGAATGTCATCGAGAGAATATCCGATTGCTTTCCTGTACTTGTGCAATTTATTTAGCAATAAAGCAAGTTCTCCACTAGTGAGATTGGCGTTGACAATAACAGGGTAGGACTGGTCATAAAGGTAAGCGTACTTAAGACCGCTGGTTAGAGGTTTTAATTCTACCTTTGGTGCTTTATCTTTAGACCAATTTGATTGCGAGGGAGGTTGTCGATCGACGGTATCTTGAAGGTATCGATCGATGACAACTTCTGAGTCGTCATTTTCTTCTATGTTTGCAACTTCGATGCTAGCGTCCATTAGTCGCATGTAATCGTATGTCCTATCTGATATTCTGAAAATTTCATTTTCCACGTGGTTGAGGGTGTCTTCTATGGGGTTGTCTGAACACATTTTTATGAAAGAGTCTTTTTCATCCTCAGAAACTTTTTCCACGTAGAAGGCCTGGTCATCTATTAGGGGTCGCTTAATCAGTTTTTCCATATCAAAAGTCATCGAGATATCCCCTATGTTTAAATTAATTCGTCCTTCTTTGACGTCATCGATTGCTCCAGCTGTAGCTAGGAATGGCCGACCCAGAATGAGGGGGTCTTTAGGTTCTTGTCTATATTTTATCACAACAAAATCCGTAGGCACGATGCAATCATTAATCTTTATGGGAACATCTTCGAGAATTCCTTCGGGTACCCTGATAGATCTATCAGCTAAACAAGGATGATCGGAGGTGGCATAAACTCTTTATATCCTAAAGTTACAGCAACAGAGTAAGGCATAAGGTTCACGCTAGAGCCGAGGTCACATAATGATCTAGGAAAACGCGTGTTTTCTGTTTTACAATCTAGGACGAAATTACCAGGATCTGGTCTCTTTGTTGGAGTTTCTCCTTTAATCATAGCACTTACTTCTTCTGAAATCATCATCACGCTATGTTCTGCAATTGGGTAGTTTGGAGATGTCATGTCCTTTATATACTTCTTAATCGAAGGTGCTATCTTTATAGCATCACTAAGAGACATCTCAACAGAAATCCTATCTAAGGCTTTCTTGCAGATCACGTTCTCTAATGATTTCTTAGTTTGCGTTTTGGGAGGAAAAGGGGGTAAAGTTCTATAGACTCTTTCAATTATGGGTTCGGGTTGAGTAGACCGTCGATCGACGGGTTTTCCAGGTTGTCGATCGATGATAGGTCTTTCAGGTCAATCGACGTTAGTCCCGTACTGTCGATCGATTTCGTCCTCAATCTCCGTATCTTCTTCTAATTCTAAGTCTATTGCCTTTTCCTTAGCTTTTTCAGCGGTGGTTTTCCGGTTCTCTTGAGATGGATTTGGGTCAAGATCGTTAAGAAGAATAGGATGAGAGTTGCTTTTTCCGGTCTTGTTAGTGTCGTCAGGTTTTCCAACATCTGTGTTATTCCTCGTATCTGCTGCGAGGTTTTTCCCGCTGCGCAACATTACGGCACTGACTTGACGTCTCGGGTTTAAATCAGTTCTCCCGGGAAGACATCCGGCATCTCTTTTTATGGCAGTTGCAATCTCAGCTACTTGACCTTCTAATTTTCAGATTAGTTCTCTCAAAGAATCTGCTTTGTCCATTAATTCTCCGTAAACCATATTTATTTTCCCGTAAAACTCCGATTTTGTCTTACGGTTGCCAGTAAGAGCTTGTTTGATATTGAATCTCTCTCTTCCGGTACGTGATTTTGCAGCAGTGTCATAAGCTTGGGTAAAGCTATCGACATTAAGCACAGAGTAGGGATCGGAACAGTTCGTTCCTTCATTCAAATAATCATTGGTGTCAGACAAAGCATTGTCGTCGATCTGGGCTTTTTCAGATCGGAGTTTGTTTTGAAGAAAGGAATTAAGGGACTTAAGGGAATTCTTAATTTCTATCAAAACAGAATTGTCTTTTGGACTTGTGGAATTTTCTATCTCTTCATCCATCCTTTCATAGGATCTTCCCGTTGTCATATTCTTGATAAGGCGTCTAGCTTCTTCGGGATTCCTAGTGATGAAATTTCCATCACTCGCTGTATCGAGTGTGGTTTTATAGCTCAAGTTAACACCTCCATAAAAGATGTTAAGAAGTTGTGGTTCTGAATAACCATGATGGGGACATTCAAGTTCATAGCCTCTGAATCTTCCCCAGGCGTTTTTAAATGATTCGCGTGGACCTTGGCGAAATGTAGAAATTTGCTTTCTTACTTTCCAGTAGCGTTCATCAGTGAAAAATTCTCTAAGGAAGGCACTTCTAATCTCTCCCAACAAGTGAGTGATCCTGCTGCTAAACAGTTTAACCACCTGAGGGCTTCTCCTTCTAGGGAGAATGAGAATAGTTTGCAACGATCATATTCATCTGGTATTAATTCTTCCAAAGTTTCAATGTGATCTTGTGGGTGCTCTGGGAGGGATCCACGGAATAGGTTTTGACGAACCATACGGTAGTAATCTGCGTTAAACTTAGATTTCTTGGTATCGTCTCCTGGTATTTTGATAGCGGACCTATTGGAATAGGTCCTACCAGGATTAAGGTAGTCTTGCATGGACAATTTTATATCTTCACCTTTAGTCAAGGTGGAATTTTCTTTAACAGGGATTTCAGTCCCATGTTCAGTTTGGCTAGCTTCATTGCTCGTTTGACCATTTAGTTCAGTTTGGACTACTTTCTCATTAGCGGGCTTGGTAAGAGAAAACTTACCTGCTTCCGGCTGGGCGGTATCGATCGATGTTGGCAGCTCCGTATCGGTCGATTTTTCTGACTCAACGTCGCTCGATGGAAATGAGTATCCGTCGACCGATGGTTGGTCGCGCTCTGTGTTCTCCATTCTTTGTGTCTGCGTAACAGATTAAGAAAGAAAACTTTAGCAAGTTTTTCGTAACAAGTCTATACTAAATTCTAAATTAAATCTAATGGAAATAGGAAAGAGTCACCGGAAACGGCGCCGAATTTGATATCACTCAAATTACCCTAAAGAGTGTTACTCTCATCAAAAGAAGTTCAGATGTAGTACTTAGGGATCGAATCCACAGAGACTCTAGGATTACTCAACAGACTTAAATAATTAGAAATGAAGATATACTAAAAGGTTTTAATAGTTTTAAAAGCAGTAAATGATAAATCGAAAACAATAGTGAAACGATAGATTGAGTTGAAGTGGTTTCAAGAATTGAAAGGCAGCTAGATTCAGGTAAATCTCGGGTATGAAATGTATGCACTTAGTTTAGACTAAAGGGTTTGATTGTTTTTGAACTAAACAATGGTTTAACCAGATAGGTTATTTCAACTAGATCTCGGATTTCAACTGTCGTATTTTAATCTCGAGAGAGTGTCGATCGATGTGACTTGATGTACATCGACCGATACACCTTTGTAACGATCGACCGACAGAACGATAGTTGCATCGATCGATGGTTATTCTAGCAAGCTTTGCGAACGGGTTTAACTTGTTCTCTAACCTTCTCAGACAAACTGTCGTTGCGCCTGAGTTAGTTAGATCACGCAAGTGGGTTCAGGTATTGAGGGGAAACAGTTAGTTAGACTCAATTAATCCAAAGATCTAAAATGAAGGTGATCAATCTCAATTTTAGCATTAAGTTCACAAGCAATGAAAGAACAATCAAAACACCTTTTTAATAGTCATATTAGCAGTACATAATTTCAACCATGGTGAGAAACCTAAATCTAACAGTTGGTTTACTCAAACATATTCATGAGAGACAAAGTCATGATGGCGTGAAATAAACTCAAATGAATCATAGAACGCAAATAGATAGAGTAATAGAAATAAAGGAGTTCAAGATCTCTCTGTTTTGCAGTCTCAGATCTATCTCTCCAATCCTAAGCTCTTCTAATGGTAGCCAAAATGCTCCTTCTCCAAACTAGGTCTTTTTGCAAGTGTCTGCTTAAAATGATATAAAACCCTAGTACATATAGCCTAACAGGCGGCTAGGGACTTAAGTTGCAAATAATAGATCTTCTAGGAAATGAAATTTTTAATTCGCAATCACACTCGTGTGACTAGGCACCGATCGATGCACATGTATGTTTGTCGATCGATGGTAAGTGATTATGATCGACCGATGTTGCTCTTCAAGCGTCGATCGATTTTCCTTGCGTAAAAGCATTCCAAAATATCCCAAAAGTATCATTTCCTTCCATCAGGTGAATAAACCTGTAATTTCTTTGAAAAGACTCTAAAACATGATTAATACATCTTAAAACTTTTATATACCATGTATAAAAACGGGTGAAAATCATGGTATATCAGTATATAAACAGAAGGCCAAGGACATAAGAAGAGGAGGAATTTTCAGAACTCTCGGCACTTAGAAACTTAGGCTTATTTCTCGACAAGTTCGGTTTCTATGAATAGCACTCAATCACTAGACGAACTCGCCTAGGCAGTTCGATCTCTTGTCCAGCTCTACCAATTGAACTACGTTCGGCTTGATCCTCGAAAGGGGTACGTAGGCAGCCTTTCATAAGGTTCAGTCCAAAATCAATCAAAGTCTTTTTCATATCTTTTTCGCCTTTTGTTATCGAGCTGCGACTCAACTAGGTTTAGGGTTTTATGTTGCTAGAACTAGGTAACTCGCTGACGGCCCCTGCGGCCAAAGCCTTTGTATTCTCTTGTAATGATCGCAACGCTCTTACGCGAATTCGAAATAAGATCTACTTTCTTTGTAAATTCGTTTTATCATGTTTTTTCATATTTTCCGCATTTATTTGGTTACTTGTCGTTGGCTCTCGTAGAGATCCGGGTCCTCTGGAAAATTAGGGTTTTCCTAAGTTTCCTTATTTTACGGAAATCGACAGTGTGAATTTTGGTTCCCACAGTAACGGCGAGCGAACCGGGAAGTGCCCAGCTTGAAAATCGGACGTCTTCGGCGTTCGAATTGTAGTCTGGAGAAGCGTCCTCAGCGATGGACCGGGCCAAAGTTCCCTGGAAAGGGGCGCCAGAGAGGGTGAGAGCCCCGTCGTGCCCGGACCCTATCGCACCAGGAGGCGCTGTCTACGAGTCGGGTTGTTTGGGAATGCAACCCCAATCGGGCGGTAAATTCCGTCCAAGGCTAAATATGGGCGAGAGACCGATAGCGAACAAGTACCGCGAGGTAAAGATGAAAAGGACTTTGAAAAGAGAGTCAAAGAGTGCCTAAAATTGTTGGGAGGGAAGTAGATGGGGGCCGACGAATCGTCCCGGTCGGATGCGGAGCAGAGCAATCCTGTCTGCCGATCGATTCAGGCCATGGACCGACGCGGATTAAGGTGGTGACCTAAGCCCGGGCTTTTGTTACGCCCGCGGAGACGTTGCTGCCTTAATGGTGGTCTGCAGCACGCGCCTCACGGCGTGCCTGGCACTTGCGTGCTCAGGGCGTCGGCCTGTGGGCTCCCTATTCGACCTGTCTTGAAACACTGACTAAGGAGTCTGACATGTGTGCGAGTCAACGGGTGAGTAAACCCGTAAGGTGCAAGGAAGCTGATTGGCTGGATCCCTCACGGGTGCACAGCCGACCGACCTTGATCTTCTGAGAAGGGTTCGAGTGTGAGCATGCTTGTCGGGACCCGAAAGATGGTGAACTATGCCTGAGCGGAGCGAAGCCAGAGGAAACTCTGGTAGAGGCCCGCAGCGATACTGACGTGCAAATCGTTCGTCTGACTTGGGTATAGGGGCGAAAGACTATTCGAACCATCTAGTTTCTGGTTCCCTCCGAAGTTTTCCTCAGGATAGCTGGAGCTCGAAAACGAGTTCTATCGGGTAAAGCCAATGATTAGAGGCATCGGGGATGCAAAGTCCTCGACCTATTCTTAAACTTTAAATAGGTAGGACGGGGTGGCTGCTTTGTTGAGCCATCCCACGGAATCGAGAGCTCCAACTGGCGATGCGGGATGAACCGGAAGCCGGGTTACGGTGCCCAACTGCGCACTAACCTAGAACCCACAAAGGGTGTTGGTCGATTAAGACAGCAGGACGGTGGTCATGGAAGTCGAAATCCGCGAAGGAGTGTGTAACAACTAACCTGTCGAATCAACTAGCCCCGAAAATGGATGGCGCTGAAGCGCGCGACCTATACCCGGCCGTCGGGGCAAGAGCCAGGCCTCGATGAGTAGGAGGGCGCGGCGGTCGCTGCAAAACTGTTGTAGGCACAGGGGGGGTAACCCACGAATTGATAAAAATGGTGGAACCAAGGTTTAAACCAGAAAACAAAGAGAACCGATTTTTATGAGTTTTTAGAGTTTTATAATGCAAACAGAAACAAATATGAAAACAAATGAGATGATGATGATAATGATAATAAAACAAGATAAATAAACAAAGGATAGGATGGAATCAGGCTGCTGGATGTGTATCACTCTCAGCTTGATCAAATGATGGCTTGAAGTGGATTTGCGGAGGAAGGTTTGATTGAATCTCTCAATCTGATGGAATGATGGATCGAAGTGATTGACTCTCTCAATCTGTGTACTGAGCTTGTTTGATTTGCACAAACAAACTAGACTCACGAAATCAATAAGACAACAAAGAATCTCTCTTTGAATCCTAAAGATCGATATTTTATACAAAGAACAACTTTGATAAAACTGAATAAACTTTCTATTAACTTGGTGATTAAGGGTGTCTGTTTACAATGACTATATAAGAGCTTATATAATGCTCTGGAAACTAATTCTAACGTTCATAATAAGAAAAGAAAGGAAACAAATCAAGCAAACTAACAAAATCGGAAACTAGCCGTTGGAGCCTTTTATGGGATTTTGGCTCCAAGTGAGAAACTTGATTCTTCTTGAACCTGGACGGTTTAAGGGGATAAGAGAGCTTTCTTGGGACCTTCTTGAATGCTTGATAGATGCTGATCTCGTCCTTGCCTTGGTAGAAAAAGAGCTGTTGGAGTTTGAATGCAAGAGACTCCAAATAAGGCAGTTTGGTGATAATGGGGATCTTCTTATTCCTATGTGGGCTGGTGCATGGGATGAAGTTGTAGAACTCTTCTGGCTCCTGTATAATGTCTCCTGGATGTCTTGGTTTAGTCTGGACGTCGTCTGGTTCTCCTGGTTGGATTGGAATTGCTTGGAATGGATCAAACCGAAAGATTGTCCAATCTTTCCATAAATAGCTCCGGTTTGATTTAAGTGATTCTCCATTGAACCGACTGATCTCCTGGGTTCTGGTGCAGCTAAGGACTTCTGGAATACCTCCTGATTGGTTGAAATGATCTCCTGGTCGCCAATTTCTGGTTTGAAGCTGATTGAACCGGTTAGCTTCCAATTGAGGCGAGTGTAGTACTGGTTTGACCGGTTCTGGAAAATTGAACATATCTTCTGATTTCCGTGTCCATTTCTCCTGATCTTTGGCTTTCTGGAAAGCTGAAAGAATGCTCTTGAATTTGATGACGGGATTTGCTTCAGGCCGCTCTTTACTTGAGCTTAAATCTCCTTCTAAAGTCGGATAATAGCAGATGGACAGGCTGAGAAACCTCTGAGTTGTAAAATTCATAACGTCTTGCTCCGTGAATATTTTGGCCCAATTCCAATTGGCGTGGACTCCTTCTTTAGTGTAGAATCCATAAAAATTAGCCTCGTGATTTAAACCCTCCTGGTTTGTAAGATATGGCATTTTTCGTGCACGTATGTCCTGGTTTGCGCCTTGGCTGGTTGAGTAGGGCTTTGGGTTGACCTCCGGTTCAGTTGCTGATCTGATGACCACATCATCCCCTCCCTCTTGACAAGGTTTCGACCTCGAAACTGTATAATCTGCACCAAGATAGAGCAAGTCAGCTTTCATTCTCTTTTGAGATTCTAAAGCCTTACCTTGGCATTGTTTTGGTTTTGCTTCTTTAAGCAATATGGACTGCATTGTCTCTTGAACAATCTTCTGGTCCATCTCAAGAGTCACGCCTGGTGGTTCTTCTTCTTTAAATTCTTGCTCCTTAGTTCCTGTTACATTACCCTTTGACAAAGACAAGTGCATCATACAAGAATTTTGAGCTAATAAATCAGATTGAATAAAACTATCACTCTTTATAGAAATCTGTTTTCTTTTCTAGTGATGTCTCAGTCAATACTTGTTTACTTGGACAAACTACAGCAAAGTGTCCTCTTTTATGACATCTATAACATGTCTGATCTTTTAAATTTTCAGAGTTAGAAGACTTACATTGGCTTGTTGTCTCTTCTTTCTTTGGGCTTGGAATCTCTTTATTCCTTAAGTCATGGACAGCTTTTGATTCCAACAAGGATGTTGAGTTCGTGTCTTTCTGGACCTCAGGACCTGTCTTAATATTCTTGGACAAAGACAAGTGACTCATACTAGTGGGAGATGAGTTATAAACAAATTTATCAAGTATAGGACTTACCTTGGCCTTTCCTTGAAGAATTGGTTTGTCTGATTTTTCTTTGTGTCTAGCCAATGTGTCTGGGCTGAAAAGGTTCTTCTCCATGGACTTTGGGACCTCATAAGGTTGGTATTTATCATATAAAACCGTGGGCATCTGGCTTGGCCGAATCTGGTCTTGATAAATCAAGCTCCTATGGCCTTGTTGTGGCACAACTTTCTTTGCCTCTTTGGACACACCATTTGAAAATCTCCATGGGTATTTTCTTCTGGTTTCTTGCGTGGGAAGTGTAGTCACATACTTCCTGATCATAACATCTTTAAGATCTTTCCAGTTGGTGACAACCTCTTCTGGACTTTTACCATGTGTCTTATCTACTCTTTTCCACCATGAGTAAGCTTTTCCGGAAAGTTGCTTGATGGCATGAGCTAGCCTCTCCTTCTTTGGCACGCCTTGGTATGAAAACCAATCATCCATGGTTCTTTCCCATGATAAATAATCATCTGGCCAACTACTACCTGAAAATGAATAAATCTTAACTTCATTAACTGATTTAAAATAAAGATAAGAATGAGTTAAGTATTTATAAGTTGAAGAAGTATGGTGTGAGGTGATCCATGAAGGATCTGGTGGCTTAGGCTCAACATAGCCAGTCTCTGGTGCATCTCCAAATCTTCTTTCTCTATGTTGTGGTCGTCGGCCTTGTGGCTTATTCATTTTTCCCAACTGAGCAATCTTATCATTGAGCTCTTGTATAGCTATTAGTTGTTGGCTCAGTGTGGCCTCTAGGGTTTGGCCGTGTGCTTCTCCTACCATTGCTCCCTGAAATCAATCTCAAAGATCAAGTGAAGTATGGGAAGTTTTGGTCAAGCATAAGAGCAATGAACAATGCAAAACTAATTTAAACTAAACCGAGAAAAATGCAATCATAAACCGAAATGAAGTAACTATGCAATAAATAATTTTTCTTTTGGTTTTCTGATGCAATCACGAAATGGACCAACTAATATGGCATGAAACAATAACTAGTATGATTTTTTTTTCTTAAGGATATGCAAACAAAGGAAACAAATTCAAAATAGCAATTTTTATGGGATTTTTGATTATGGAAACAAAACAAAAAGGAAACTAACAAGAATTTCTAAACTAAGTGCAAGTAATATGAATCAAACACATCTTTCTTTTTATTTTTCGTGGTTTATAAGAACAGCAAGAACAAAATATGCAGAAACAAAAACTTGAAGCAAAAGACTGTTTTTATGAGTTTTCGGTTTTAGATAAAAAACAAAAAAATGCAAGAAAATGAAATATGATGCAAGGATAGATATCACCTTAGTCAGGAGCTTGAGCTCTGATACCAAAATGTTGTAGGCACGGGGGGGGGGGGGGTAACCCACGAATTGATAAAAATGGTGGAACCAAGGTTTAAACCAGAAAACAAAGAGAACCGATTTTTATGAGTTTTTAGAGTTTTATAATGCAAACAGAAACAAATATGAAAACAAATGAGATGATGATGATAATGATAATAAAACAAGATAAATAAACAAAGGATAGGATGGAATCAGGCTGCTGGATGTGTATCACTCTCAGCTTGATCAAATGATGGCTTGAAGTGGATTTGCGGAGGAAGGTTTGATTGAATCTCTCAATCTGATGGAATGATGGATCGAAGTGATTGACTCTCTCAATCTGTGTACTGAGCTTGTTTGATTTGCACAAACAAACTAGACTCACGAAATCAATAAGACAACAAAGAATCTCTCTTTGAATCCTAAAGATCGATATTTTATACAAAGAACAACTTTGATAAAACTGAATAAACTTTCTATTAACTTGGTGATTAAGGGTGTCTCTTTACAATGACTATCTAAGAGCTTATATAATGCTCTGGAAACTAATTCTAACGTTCATAATAAGAAAAGAAAGGAAACAAATCAAGCAAACTAACAAAATCGGAAACTAGTCGTTGGAGCCTTTTATGGGATTTTGGCTCCAAGTGAGAAACTTGATTCTTCTTGAACCTGGACGGTTTAAGGGGATAAGAGAGCTTTCTTGGGACCTTCTTGAATGCTTGATAGATGCTGATCTCGTCCTTGCCTTGGTAGAAAAAGAGCTGTTGGAGTTTGAATGCAAGAGACTCCAAATAAGGCAGTTTGGTGATAATGGGGATCTTCTTATTCCTATGTGGGCTGGTGCATGGGATGAAGTTGTAGAACTCTTCTGGCTCCTGTATAATGTCTCCTGGATGTCTTGGTTTAGTCTGGACGTCGTCTGGTTCTCCTGGTTGGATTGGAATTGCTTGGAATGGATCAAACCGAAAGATTGTCCAATCTTTCCATAAATAGCTCCGGTTTGATTTAAGTGATTCTCCATTGAACCGACTGATCTCCTGGGTTCTGGTGCAGCTAAGGACTTCTGGAATACCTCCTGATTGGTTGAAATGATCTCCTGGTCGCCAATTTCTGGTTTGAAGCTGATTGAACCGGTTAGCTTCCAATTGAGGCGAGTGTAGTACTGGTTTGACCGGTTCTGGAAAATTGAACATATCTTCTGATTTCCGTGTCCATTTCTCCTGATCTTTGGCTTTCTGGAAAGCTGAAAGAATGCTCTTGAATTTGATGACGGGATTTGCTTCAGGCCGCTCTTTACTTGAGCTTAAATCTCCTTCTAAAGTCGGATAATAGCAGATGGACAGGCTGAGAAACCTCTGAGTTGTAAAATTCATAACGTCTTGCTCCGTGAATATTTTGGCCCAATTCCAATTGGCGTGGACTCCTTCTTTAGTGTAGAATCCATAAAAATTAGCCTCGTGATTTAAACCCTCCTGGTTTGTAAGATATGGCATTTTTCGTGCACGTATGTCCTGGTTTGCGCCTTGGCTGGTTGAGTAGGGCTTTGGGTTGACCTCCGGTTCAGTTGCTGATCTGATGACCACATCATCCCCTCCCTCTTGACAAGGTTTCGACCTCGAAACTGTATAATCTGCACCAAGATAGAGCAAGTCAGCTTTCATTCTCTTTTGAGATTCTAAAGCCTTACCTTGGCATTGTTTTGGTTTTGCTTCTTTAAGCAATATGGACTGCATTGTCTCTTGAACAATCTTCTGGTCCATCTCAAGAGTCACGCCTGGTGGTTCTTCTTCTTTAAATTCTTGCTCCTTAGTTCCTGTTACATTACCCTTTGACAAAGACAAGTGCATCATACAAGAATTTTGAGCTAATAAATCAGATTGAATAAAACTATCACTCTTTATAGAAATCTGTTTTCTTTTCTAGTGATGTCTCAGTCAATACTTGTTTACTTGGACAAACTACAGCAAAGTGTCCTCTTTTATGACATCTATAACATGTCTGATCTTTTAAATTTTCAGAGTTAGAAGACTTACATTGGCTTGTTGTCTCTTCTTTCTTTGGGCTTGGAATCTCTTTATTCCTTAAGTCATGGACAGCTTTTGATTCCAACAAGGATGTTGAGTTCGTGTCTTTCTGGACCTCAGGACCTGTCTTAATATTCTTGGACAAAGACAAGTGACTCATACTAGTGGGAGATGAGTTATAAACAAATTTATCAAGTATAGGACTTACCTTGGCCTTTCCTTGAAGAATTGGTTTGTCTGATTTTTCTTTGTGTCTAGCCAATGTGTCTGGGCTGAAAAGGTTCTTCTCCATGAACTTTGGGACCTCATAAGGTTGGTATTTATCATATAAAACCGTGGGCATCTGGCTTGGCCGAATCTGGTCTTGATAAATCAAGCTCCTATGGCCTTGTTGTGGCACAACTTTCTTTGCCTCTTTGGACACACCATTTGAAAATCTCCATGGGTATTTTCTTCTGGTTTCTTGCGTGGGAAGTGTAGTCACATACTTCCTGATCATAACATCTTTAAGATCTTTCCAGTTGGTGACAACCTCTTCTGGACTTTTACCATGTGTCTTATCTACTCTTTTCCACCATGAGTAAGCTTTTCCGGAAAGTTGCTTGATGGCATGAGCTAGCCTCTCCTTCTTTGGCACGCCTTGGTATGAAAACCAATCATCCATGGTTATTTCCCATGATAAATAATCATCTGGCCAACTACTACCTGAAAATGAATAAATCTTAACTTCATTAACTGATTTAAAATAAAGATAAGAATGAGTTAAGTATTTATAAGTTGAAGAAGTATGGTGTGAGGTGATCCATGAAGGATCTGGTGGCTTAGGCTCAACATAGCCAGTCTCTGGTGCATCTCCAAATCTTCTTTCTCTATGTTGTGGTCGTCGGCCTTGTGGCTTATTCCTTTTTCCCAACTGAGCAATCTTATCATTGAGCTCTTGTATAGCTATTAGTTGTTGGCTCAGTGTGGCCTCTAGGGTTTGGCCGTGTGCTTCTCCTACCATTGCTCCCTGAAATCAATCTCAAAGATCAAGTGAAGTATGGGAAGTTTTGGTCAAGCATAAGAGCAATGAACAATGCAAAACTAATTTAAACTAAACCGAGAAAAATGCAATCATAAACCGAAATGAAGTAACTATGCAATAAATAATTTTTCTTTTGGTTTTCTGATGCAATCACGAAATGGACCAACTAATATGGCATGAAACAATAACTAGTATGATTTTTTTTCTTAAGGATATGCAAACAAAGGAAACAAATTCAAAATAGCAATTTTTATGGGATTTTTGATTATGGAAACAAAACAAAAAGGAAACTAACAAGAATTTCGAAACTAAGTGCAAGTAATATGAATCAAACACATCTTTCTTTTTATTTTTCGTGGTTTATAAGAACAGCAAGAACAAAATATGCAGAAACAAAAACTTGAAGCAAAAGACTGTTTTTATGAGTTTTCGGTTTTAGATAAAAAACAAAAAAATGCAAGAAAATGAAATATGATGCAAGAATAGATATCACCTTAGTCAGGAGCTTGAGCTCTGATACCAAAATGTTGTAGGCACAGGGGGGGTAACCCACGAATTGATAAAAATGGTGGAACCAAGGTTTAAACCAGAAAACAAAGAGAACCGATTTTTATGAGTTTTTAGAGTTTTATAATGCAAACAGAAACAAATATGAAAACAAATGAGATGATGATGATAATGATAATAAAACAAGATAAATAAACAAAGGATAGGATGGAATCAGGCTGCTGGATGTGTATCACTCTCAGCTTGATCAAATGATGGCTTGAAGTGGATTTGCGGAGGAAGGTTTGATTGAATCTCTCAATCTGATGGAATGATGGATCGAAGTGATTGACTCTCTCAATCTGTGTACTGAGCTTGTTTGATTTGCACAAACAAACTAGACTCACGAAATCAATAAGACAACAAAGAATCTCTCTTTGAATCCTAAAGACCGATATTTTATACAAAGAACAACTTTGATAAAACTGAATAAACTTTCTATTAACTTGGTGATTAAGGGTGTCTCTTTACAATGACTATCTAAGAGCTTATATAATGCTCTGGAAACTAATTCTAACGTTCATAATAAGAAAAGAAAGGAAACAAATCAAGCAAACTAACAAAATCGGAAACTAGTCGTTGGAGCCTTTTATGGGATTTTGGCTCCAAGTGAGAAACTTGATTCTTCTTGAACCTGGACGGTTTAAGGGGATAAGAGAGCTTTCTTGGGACCTTCTTGAATGCTTGATAGATGCTGATCTCGTCCTTGCCTTGGTAGAAAAAGAGCTGTTGGAGTTTGAATGCAAGAGACTCCAAATAAGGCAGTTTGGTGATAATGGGGATCTTCTTATTCCTATGTGGGCTGGTGCATGGGA